>NW_027492987.1:0-265000 GCF_021521415.1 Bidens hawaiensis | reverse complement strand
ATGGATTCTTAGATCTTGTTCATAAGATTAAGAAAAAGAAAGAACTCTCTTTCTATTCTAATTTCTAATTTTTATGTATACTAAAATGACTAAGCTTTTTCTATTTCTTGGTTAGAAAAGAGATAGTTTTCAATTTTTTACTTCACTTCAATACTCAATACAATAACAATAATAGGAGACCGGAAACGAGAGTATTTATCCCACATCCATTCTTCATATCTTCATATGATTGAAAAAAAAATTTGGATGCAACGAAATGGAAATTTTTGGTACAACAAGCCGAGATCTGATAGCTATAAATCTAAATAGAAATATTATATAGATATAAACGAATCTCGATCCTGTAATCAAAGAAAGATAGTTAAAATTTTTCTTATCTTGTGACTTAGAAGAAATGGTTCACTGTGAATGAACGAAATTACAATTTATTCCTATAGAACAAGACGATTGAATTGGAAATATCGACAAATTCTTGCGGAGTCCAAAGAAATGAAAAGAAAAAAAAGGGGTCAACTTGTTCCAATTTCATCTATATTGAATTTGAATATCAGAATATCAGATATGGTCCTAATTCAACGGTCAAGTCCACTTATTTTTCCTTTATTGATTTCTAATCTTTACCATGGATTTCATTGGCCTAATTGAAAATAGGAATTTTTGGTGATTAAACAGATGACTTATCATGATTCGTGATAACTAATATACTATAACTCATTAGATGATAATATTATACATTATAAAGTTGGTTACTTTTTTATTCATATGAAGAATATCGCTATTCTTCATATGAATACTATGACTGAAAAAACAAAAACAAAGCCCCTTGTCGGGTTTGAACCAAGGGCTTACGCGTTACCATGGGATTACATCTACCACTGAGTTAAAAAAAGGGCTTGGTTCATTAAATTCCTGAGCGGGTCTGTACTATGTAAGTAAAATATATCTTCTTATATAAGAAGCCCAGTTACACATATACAGAAGTGCCTCGACAAAAGGTCTATTTATATATAATAATTGCGTTGTAGCGGGTATAGTTTAGTGGTAAAAGTGTGATTCGTTCTATTAACCCCCATAATAGTTAAGGGGTCTTTCGGTTTGATTCATATTCCGATAAAAAACTTTATTTCTTTTAAAGGATTAAATCCTTTACCTTTCAATGAAACATTCAAGGAAAATAGAAATTTTCGGAATTTTTATCCAAGGTCAATTAAAAACTGAAAACTTGGATTATGAAATTGCGAAACAAAATGAGAAAATTGGATCAATATGTCCAATTGAATGAGTAGGCTATCACACTCTCTAATTTGAAGAGCCCCGTTGCCTCACTCTGACCAAACTATGATGTCTTAAACGGGCCTATGATGGTTTTAGATTTGGCTTGGGCGTCCCCCAAAAAAACTATACCACAGGCCATCACTTGACAGCCATGATATCACAAAAACAGAACTATTTAAAGTAACACACGGTGAGACCAAAACCCTAATGGGCTCAGAAACCTAACTGATAGTCTCGCAAATCCTAACTCAAATACTCCATTTCATATCTAAAATGCCACATCGAATTTGTCTCACCTACTGAAAACCCAAAGCTAAGAGAGACTACAAAAAAAAAAAGAAAAAAAGAATATTTGAATATTCACACCAAACCAAAGAGAGCAGACTGTGTTTTCTATTCTTCAAACTCCATACTCTCTCTCTCTCTCTCTCTTTGCTTTCAGAATCTTGCTACTGATCCTTTTTGTTTGACTTTATATTATTATTTCTAACTCTAATGATATTATTATTATTATTATTCATCGTCATCTGCATCCACCAAACCTCACGTAAGTACCATACATCATCTGCACAATTTCAGTTTCATAACTTTCCTATAGGTTTTGGCTATATTCCTAATGAATAATGCTATCTGCTGCTGCGTATGTATAGTAATTGTAGATCATCACCCGATCCTCTTGTATTTTGTTGTAAATGAGCCACTTATCACATATATTTGTTATCAGTTAGGGTTTTTAACCTTTTAATTGTTGTTTATTTCTATTCAATGGAATTGATGATGTAGCTTTGAAATTAGGGTTTCTGCATTATTGGATCTGTTTATTCAGTTCGGTTCGGTTCAGTTATTAGCCTCAACCGCATTAACCAATTGGATTTCGGTTAAATAACCAAAATCAAACTTGGACTAAAACTTTTACTCAGATACTAAGCGGTTAATGCGGAAAAATAACGGATATCGGTCGAGGATCAATATCGGTTCTCGCGGCGGGATATCCGTAATTTTAATATCGTGCAGAATTTATATGTGTAGCACTTTAACACTAACATTTCACATTTCAATATACTCTCCTACTATTGACAAATTATCCTTTTGCAACTTGCAAAACACTAACATTAAACACTAAAAGTTGAAAATTAAGACTTGAAACACTGACATCGGGAATATCGGTGAAATATCGGTCAATATCGTTGATATATTCTTACCGGTATTTCACATGAGGACCGATAACCGAGATACCACCGATATTGACTGCATATCTTCGAAATACATGAAATGGATGCATAAATACATGAAATGAAGGTATAAAAGCTAGAAAACATATGAAAGGTTCGGTTTGGTTAATTTCGGTTAACCGAGGATACCCCACATTTCGGTTAAGTTATTGCTCATCCTTAGTGTGTATGCTCAGTTGCTCATCTAATATCTGGATTTTTGTAATTTGTTTGCTTGCAGGAAAATTGTATTTTCATGGTTTGCTAGATTATATATAGAATGTATCTCTGATGTTTGCTATGAAGCTGAGTTGTAACTATTATGCAACTCCAGGAGTAGTTTAGTTTGGGGGGTTTCGGTGTTGAATATTAGAATTTCTGGTTTGAGTGATGATCAAACAGATACTTAATAAGATTCCATCACGGAAGACGCATAAGTCGGCCAATAAGCGAGATGGTGGAAACCGTAATCCATCTAAAAATGCTCCAACCAGTTCAAAAGGTGACAGTGGTGTGGGACTTACTCGGTCTAAAAGTTCAAATCCTGCATCGGGTCATGGTCAAAGTTTGAAAGTCAACAGTGATGCAGGACATACTCGGTCTAATAGTTCAAATCCTACATCTGATCATCGCCAGACTCAACATCCTGCTTTAAATACTGGGACTAATAAGCTTGGTAATGCTTTAAACACACAAGTGAATGACAATGAGGCTTTACCTAAGCTCAAAGACGTTCAGAATTCTGAAAAGCAGAACTTGCTTATCAAGAAATTGAACATGTGTTGTGTTGTGTTTGACTTCACTGACTCGACAAAGAATTTCAAGGAAAAGGAGATCAAAAGACAGATTTTGGTTGAACTTGTGGACTATATTCCTACTGCAAATTGCAAATTTTCTGAAACTGTTATGGAAGAAGTAGTTAAGATGGTTTCAGCAAACATATTTAGAAGACTCACATCACAGCCTCGTGATAACAAAATGTTGGAAACTTTTGATGGTGAAGAAGAAGAGCACTCCATGGACCCCGCCTGGCCTCATTTGGGAGTAGTGTATGAGTTTCTTCTAAGATTTGTACATACACCGGATACAGATGCTAAAGTGGCAAAAAAGTATATTGACCATGGTTTTATTATAAGGTTGTTAGAATTGTTTGACTCGGAAGATCCTAGAGAACGTGAGTACTTGAAGTTTGTACTTCATCGTACATATGGAAAGTTTATGGTGCACAGACCGTTTATCAGGAAAGCAATCAACAATATATTATTTCGGTTTGTTTTTGAAACAGAAAAACATAATGGAATTGCAGAGCTGTTAGAAATTCTAGGCAGTATTATTAATGGTTTTGCTTTGCCATTGAAGGAAGAACACAAGCTTTTTCTTGTTAGGGCGTTAATACCACTTCATAAGCCGAAAAGCATGCCGGTGTACCATCAGCAGATATCTTATTGCATCACTCAGTTTGTTGAAAAAGATTGTAAACTTGCTGATACTGTTATTAGAGGGTTATTGAAGTATTGGCCAATCACAAACAGTTCAAAGGAGGTTATGTTCTTGACTGAGCTTGAGGAAATTCTAGAAGCAACTCAGCCTCCCGAGTTTCAAAGATGTGCGGTGCCTTTGTTTCGCCGGATTTCTCATTGCTTGAGCAGTTCACACTTTCAGGTAACCAGGCTAATTAAATCTTTATTATTTTGAGGTTCATGACCTCATGCTATTGCTATTTAAACTTGTGCTGAGGTTTGCTTTGAAAATTTACATGTTTTGTGCATTGTGCCCCAAATGTTTATTTCTGCAAATTTGCATAGGGCCATGTTCATATCTACTTGCATCACATAAATAGGAGCAACAAATGAAAATGGTAAAAATGGTCCAAACAATATTAAGTTAAACTACTCAACCATTCATTAGATGGTTAACACTTTGAGTTGGGGTAGGTTAGTTATCTATAAACGATCAACCGTTCACAAAGAGTGCTTCCGTGGTATACCTTCTGGTATCCTCCAATGAAGTTTTACTTTTAACTATTATGATTTGGTATGAATGAAACCATATACATATTCAGATGGCCTTTACAATAGTTGAGTGGCCTTCATTAAATAAAAGGTTGAATAGTTGGAAATATTAAAATGTTACCAGGCTTGAAAACTTTCAATATTAAAAAAACATTGATTGAATAGAAGCTGACTGTTTGTACTATATCATGATATATATGTGCAGGTGGCTGAAAGAGCATTGTTCCTGTGGAACAATGATCATATCGAGAATCTAATAAAACAGAACAGCAAAGTAATCCTGCCAATTATACTCCCTGCTTTGGAAAGAAACACCGTAACCCACTGGAATCAAGTGGTCAGAAATTTGACTTCAAATGTAAGGAAAATCTTCTCGGATGCTGACCCGGAACTCTTTGAAGAATGCTTAACAAAGTTCAAAGAAGCCGAGTCTAAAAAAGAAGAAAACAAATCAAAACGCGAAGATGTCTGGAAACTTTTAGAAGAAGTTGCTGAGGGGAGATCTGGTTCTGGTGCCACCAATCAACCACCCATGCTGCTGCCTAACAAGGTAACCAGTGGCTAAATACATCATTTTGTTGGTGTACGATTTGATTGCCGAGAATGTGTATATGCATACCTCTGATATATATATATATATATCTATATTTATTTGGATTGCGGTGTCTAGATTGAATTTGCCCATTTTGTTGCAAGTGTCAAAAGGATGACAAGAAAAGGCTTTAATTGTGTTCAGGCATTTGTTTATATATAGCTCTGGATTTAGACTATGATTGTACTCTATATAATATTTTTGGTATGTATCATATTACTTTGCTGTCTGTGAACTCCGGCTCAATTGAAATAAGTTACTCGAGTGAACTTTTGGGTCAAGCTTATACTTGACCCGCAAAGCATTTGAGCGTTATTGAGCTTTTGTTATTTTATTATGTTATCCTTTTATGTAAGTACATTTACATGATTAGTTATTAAGTGGAGCGGATTCGAACTTGATTCTATCATTATAATTGAGCATGCATGTAAAATGAATAATGATAATGAAGTCAAGTGAACTTGAACTGAAAGTATCGATTAACTTAGCTTTGGCCTGGAAAATGAAGGCTCTTTTAAGGTTGATTCAAGCTTTGAGCTTTACATTGCTTCTACGTGATTGGCTATCAGAGGGTAGTCTATCGATAATGTTTCTAGTAGCGACACACTATATTAGTTATACTCTCAGAAAGTGCGTTCTAGTTTCGTGTATGTGCTAATGTGCTGTGCGCCATTGAGGGAGTGCCTTGGGGGTATAAGCGAGATCGATTTGCGATCTTAAGCACATATTGAACCTGGTTTATTAGAAATTTAGAATGGCTCATACATGTGTTTCTTAGAGTGAGCTAACTATGATTGCCTGCCTTATATAAATAGTTAAATACAGTAATAGTGATAATATTTAATATAACACCATGTTATAAAAACCACTTTTTATACCTTACCGAGTCACGCTCAGAAACGGTACAACTTTTAATACCGACTGGTTCAAACCGGTTTTTAAAATACAACATTCAACTCAAAAAATAATCCAAAACTAAGTAGTTCCATAATCAAAAATCAATTTTTAACAAAGTTTATTTTAAATTAAAGTCTACAGTAAGTTTATTGTATTTGATTGTTGAATGCATCAAGTCATGATTGCCATTCAACTCAAAAAATAATCCAAAACTAAGTATTCCTATAATTAAAAATCAATTTTGAACAAAGTTTATTTTAAATTAAAGTTTACACTAAGTTATTGTATTTGATTGTTGAAGGCATCAAATTCATGATCGCTTAATATATGAAATTCACTATAATCATCATACTCATCAACAAAAAACATAACTATTTTCGTTTCCTACAATATAAAATAAGAAGTTTAATTACCAATAATCGTAATATACTGAAACTGAGCGACATAAATTGTAAATGAGCTAGGCTATAATTAAAACTTATTGTATAAATCAGTTCATCGACATGCACCGGTAATATTGATTATTTCGGTAGTTTGAAAACTATACTGACACTCTATTTAGGCCGGGCCTCTATTGTACCATTGATGTCTTTGATAGCCAGTACAATCGATAGTCAGGGCTGGCTCCGAGAAGGTGAAAATTTTTTTGGGCCAAAGACGAAATTTTTTCTGGGTCTTAAGTAAAAGAAACATTTTGTTGGGTTTAAACAGTTTAATTTTAAAATAGGCTTACTTGATTATGATTTGAGTTGTGTAAAAAAACTTTTGTATAAAAATAAGCTTAAAATTGTCTCAAATAAAGACTAGAACCCATAACATTTTGGTTAGATGTCATACCCCTTTACCACTAGATCAAGCTAATGGTTATATTGTGTTGAAACATCGATTATACATATTTTTTCGATAAAAATACATATAATTTTTTTGTAAAAAAAACGGGCCTAACGGGGTGTCGGGTCTGTGGCCGTCGACTACCCCGCCATGCCTTTAGGCCGGCCTTGTCGATAATGCTGGCCAGTTTGAACCAGTGTTTAGAATATTGGTATAACTTACAATAAATACATTTATGTATATAATTATGAATTATGATAACAATATAAGTAATAATTAATCATGCTCGACTTGACTACTTATCACCCTTAATTGTCTCTATCATGCCAATAAAACGTCAAGATTGTCATTAAAATTTCGCATCTCTCCGTGAGATTGAGTTTGTGATTGCAGCTTCACATAAACATTAATTATTTGGATTTGCTAACCATAGCCTTAGACCCTTAGTCAATGGTTGAAGGTGTAATTTTCTAACCATTGAACTATTTTGATTTTGGTTTAAAAGGATGATATAACTATCATGATACGATGTAACCCTTTTCCTTGCAACCAATCACTCACAAATAACACACATATCTTTTAAGTGTATCTTTTAATACTCAATCAAATAAAAAAATGAAATTAGAAACAACTAACAAAACAGATATCACGCATTGCTTACTCGATATCTTTTAAATAGTTTTATTTCAAAAGTATTTTATAGTATCCAAATACTAACTTTTTACGTCTTATATATTTCGTGATACTTGTTTTTCATATGTTATATATATAGTGTATTTGATACTCAAGTGCACGACTCTCCAAACATTTTTAAGAGTGACGACACCGACACCAACCCCACTAGTACTATATTCACTCATTCAACTCACGACATTCCTCCTCTTTCGTTTCGTTCACATGCCATGGTTTAATGCCTCTCACCATAGGTTACTTATTTTGTACAAGCATGTTTATTGATCTATTCAATTTTGTAATAATGATGCCATCAAATCAAAACACACAACAATGGTGTGTTTTATCACGAAAGCTTATGACATTCAATTGCATTTCATTCATGCAGTAAACTGATAGGACACCATTTTCCCACTTTTATAGGAATTTGTCAATTTTTAAGTTTAGAAAAAGTAAAAAGGTCTATTATTATCTAAATGGTAGGTTATCCCAAAATAATATAAAAAACATACTACAAGTTGCAAAAAGATGCTCCATATTATGAACCCTTTATCTGATAAGGACATACATCAACTCTATTAATATTATACACCCAAACCTTAAATTTCCTCCAAAGATGCCCCTCCACATGCTTATGTAAACTATGCATATGTACAAATTTTTTTATTTTTTTTTGGTTACTAATCTTTTCTTAATCACATAATTTGATTAAAAAAAAATTTATTTAACATGAAAAAGACTCATGATAATACTGATTTAGCTTTTTTGTTAATTTATATTGATTTACTTATTCTATTTAATGTCCATACTCTTATAGTTTTTTTTGTTTAACCTTCTTAAAGGTACTCAGTTAAATTACGTGTTATATGATCCTATTGGTTGGGAAGATATTACTATGATCCAGTAAGTTTTCTGGCAACATGTCTAATGATTAAATAAACACGTTAATTGAATGATCAAATAGTTTAAAAAAAGAAGAAGAAGAAAAAATATTGGTTGAGAATTGTTTTTTGTTTTTTACTTTTGCTTGGATTCAATATATATACATTATTTATAGCTTTTATACTCTGTCTAAAACATCGTATGAATGTCTTTCTTTTTTGTTTCTCCTTGTATTCTGTTTTTCAGATTTTCTATTGTCTTTTATTATTATTCACGCAACTCATTGCAATATTAAGGGTGTGTTGGGGATTCTTTATTTGAGTGAAAAAGGACTTCTTGTTAAAAGACCTTATTAACTTATGGATTTTTTTAAAGAAGTTTTTAAAAAAATGTTTGGATTAGCTTATGTGTTGGAGAAAACCAAAATGACTAAAAAGGACATTCTTTTTTAAAAGAAGTGTAATGAGTTTTGAGGGTTAGAAGGGTGTAATAGGTAAATCAAACCCATTAAGTTAATAAGTTAGGAAATCATAACTTTTCAAAACCCTCTTATTTTGCCTTGGCCAAAAGTTAAAAAACACAAGTCCTTAATGTTTGCCAAACACCTTTTACACATTATTAACTTTTCAAAAAGTTAATAAGTTATAAGTTGATGAAAATAAGAAATCCCAAACACCCCTAAGTAACATTTTTGTTGCGTTAAGTTAATTTTCTTTATAATAGCATACAAACCGATTTTGAACACAGAAATAAACTCTTATGACTTATGATGCATGAGAATGTATACACTAACAAAACTCATCAAAATAATATATATACAAATGTTTTGTATGACTATAAGTAAGCGTACATAAAGTCATAAAAAAGTCAATAAGTGATGGGATTTTTATATGAAAAAAAGTTGAAGATACATAAATGTGTACAAAAAGTTACACAACATATTTTCTAGTCGGCTACCATCCATGATCAACTTTTCTTTATGTAAAATCACAATTAATTAACTATTAACATTAAAACTTCACAAAACTTATTAGTTATTATTCTTATTGCCATGGTAGAGTACCTCTAAATGGATCACCAAACGTTTTTACAACCCAATCCCTTAAACCCGTATCATTTATCTCACAAAACCGGCTCGACCAGTCATCCGGTTCAACTGCTCGGGTTCCCAAACCCGGGGCCCGATCCTTAGACCCAACATTTTCCTCTTGTTGCCAATCCGCGACATAAGTCGCCACTCTCCTATAAAACTTTTCCTTAAACACCTCCCAGACTTGAAACTTATAGTGGTTAATCACCATCACATTCCTATCCACATTCACGTACTTGAACCCGTTTTTCAAATGAAAATGGTGCACAATGTTAATCAACGTAACTTCTCGGGTTGGACTATACTCTTGTGCCGCTCTGGTAGCCCCAACCGACAAGTGCAGCCCACAGTGACCCCTTCTAGCGGAACCATTTTCAAACCCGATGGCCCAAAGTTATGACAAGATATTCGTAACTCCGCAACATCAACCCTACCACCAGTCTGGTTCTTAATAACACTTCCCAAATTTTCCCCTGACGGCAAATATAAAAACTCGTCCACGTCAATAAAAGCAACCCATTTACAATAATCCCTAGCCCGTAACGCACAATGAGCGAACCCCGGCTTCTTGGGTCTTGATCCAAGGCCACACATGCCGCGTAATCATAAACCCTTTACACATCAATAACTCTATAGTCTCTTCAATATTATCATCACTATTATTATCATACACGAACCAACGCTCAACCCCGATCCGGTCATGGTACATGACCCATTCGGGCAAGAACCGGGCTTGGTTTCGAAGCATAGTGCATACACACACCATATGCTTATTCGGTTCCGGTTCGGGTTTAGCGCAAACTCGGGTCGGGCTATGGACCCCAATATTCTCGGCCCACTAGTACTCTTAACAGACACTTTGATTGAGTCTTTGGGCCATAAGTGTGGGCCTTTTAAAATGGTTAAAGGCGTTTTACACCGTACGATTTCCTGAACTTGTGATCTTAATACCAACTGATTGTTGTTAGTAAGATCTGAGCCGTACACGCACTCAAACTTAGAAGCATTAGAAGTCTTTCCTGACCGTAGATTAAGCCCCTTGACAAACACAACCGTGGTGTTGTCACAGTCGATCAAAGCCTCGTAAGCTAACGACTTCCAGTCGTGTGTGGGCCCAGGCGGGAGGTCTTTTTGACCTTTTAACCGGACGGATGTGATCGTGCCACGTGGCGGATGCTTGCAACGTACGATCCGATGATCGAGATATAACGGTGAGGATATAGAAATAGAAGTATTTGGAGAATTATTAGTGTAAATATAAAGGCAGTGGATTTGGTCTTTGGTTAATAGAGGAGTTGACGGAGGGTATTTTAGTAATATTAGTACCTGGTCTGGAAATAATACGGTTGCTCCGATTGATATACCGGTACCGGTTGGTGAATCGGTGGAGATAACTTCCGTCGGTGACGTCATCCATGATTCGGTGACGTCATCCATGATGATACCAAGTTCGGATGACAACTGTCTGTAAATAAAAATAATTAAACAGACAACAAACTGCGTCGCTAATAATTTATTTTTTTTAAATGATATTTATGTATTCAGGGTACAGAGAAATCATTTAAATAATAATATTATTATTTTATTATTATTTTATTATTTTTTTATGATAGCAAAACTAACTCGTTTAAAGGAATAAAAGTGTTACCGGTGAATAATAACCGAATAGTGGAGAAAGTGAGGGCGAAGATGAAGACGAGAGCGAAGGCGCAGCGAAAGATGAGGGATGGAGGGGGGGTGTTTCCGGCGATCTTTCATGGTGTTGGAAGTTAAGTTATGGGGAAGTGATTAGTAAGATGGATTAAGGATTGGATTGGAGTGTTGATTGGGTAAGTTTGTTTCAATAGAGGCACTTGAGAATATGTGGAAAAGTAGAAGGTTCGGAAGACAATTGAGACCGGTGTTGAGAGTGAAAGGACTTTATACCATTGCCCACTACTCCATAAGTTGGCTCTAAATAATATTATTTTTTATGGATTTGATTTGTGTTGATAAATGAACTTTAAAGCATTAACAGTATATTTGACTTCTGTTGTTCAAAGAAGAAAAATATTTAATTCCTCTATTTCTATAAATTAAATATATGAAACATAATCAAATAAATGTTATTCTTAATATGAAAATAGTTAGAACCAATTTGTTGTTATTATTAGGTTTATTTTGGTAGGTGTTTATTGTTATTTTTTGTTTGTATTTGCTAGTTTTCGATTATGAGACGCTATAAGTATTTGCTGATTTATATTTTGTTGTTATTATTAGATTTTTTCTTTTGTTGTTATAAGTATTTGCTGTTATTATTTTGTTCTTGATTTTGATTATTTTGTTGTATTTTTTAAGTTTTTTTCTTTGTTATTATAAATCATTGTTTATGCAGATTGGTATTGTAGTTGGTATTGTGTCTTATGTTCTAATTTTTTTATAAATTATTATTATTTCCTACGTTCTAATTTTAAGATTAAAATGCACATGAACATTCCCCTTAAATATATTATATCTTTATTTTTAAAAACCTCTACATTTCATTTATTATCTTTATGCCTTTTTTTCATTATTTATTTCTCTAAAACTTTTAGTTAATATCCTTCTTATGTCATGATTTAATTGATTGCTTGAATTTTGGGTGGTTGGGACTTGGGAATGCTATTAAGTTTTAATTTCATTGCAAAAACAAATTTCATTTAAACAAAAAAGTTAGTTACCGAAGGGCCTTGGCTTAATGGAATCAAGGTATTAGATAAGAATAAGACTTTGGGTATGTTTGGTTAGAAGTAATAGAATGAAGAGGGAATGGAATGAGAGAATGAATGAAATGAACAGGGGAATGAAATAGATCATTACCATTCCTTTTTATTGTTTGGTTAATCTATGAGAATGAAATGAATAATTACTTTATGTTGTTTGGTATACAAAACAAATTGTAGAAATGAAATAAAAATAATAAAAATATTCATATCCAAAATAGATATTAAAAAAAAACTGAAATGGCGATGGTGGTGGTGTTAGCTCCGGCGATGAAACTGGCGGTGGCTAGGCGGGGGTGGTTGTGGTGGTGGGGTGGCGGTAGTAACATTGGTAGTGATGGTGATGGTAGGGTGGCGGCGACAGTGGTGGTGGTGGTCAGGCAGCGACATTGGTGGTGGTGGTTATGGTCATGTGGCAATGGTAGCGCTGGTGGTGGTGGCAGCGAAGGTGGTGGCGACGGTGACGGTGACGTTCAGGTGGTGGTGGTGGCGATGGTAGTGGTGGTGGTTGTTGTTAGGTGGTAGCGATGGTAGTTGTAGTGGTGTTGAGAAAGTAGGGTGATGGAGGAATGGAATGAAAAAAAAGAAGGGGGGTGGGAATGAATGGTTTTGATGGAATGAGATTCCATTGTAATGGATGATTCCATTCAATTGAGTAACCTAACACCACTTTATTCATTTTCACGTAATGAATCATTCCATTCCCACTGTCATTCCTACATACCAAACGCTACCTTTGTATTTTGAATGATGAAAGTTCACGTCTCATAACGGATAAGAATGTGTAATTTAAATCTTTTCTAATGTATGTGGCCTATACATATTTTTTATGAATGTTGTTTCATAACTATTAAAACATTCGGTTTGTGTTAAAAATTAGTATATTTTTTTGTTAACGATACCATCATACTGGGGTTATTTTCGTGTTAGTTATATTGTTATTCAACATATGAAAAAGTCAAGAATGTCATTAGGTACAATAACAACATGAATTATTATTGGCTAAGGTGTCTTACTTAGAATATCAAAATCCTAATTGTGTAAAGCAAAATCCTCTTGTTTCAAGATTATGATTTCTTGAATGTAAATATTCACATAAAACAAAGGCGGCTTGATGGATTAATGGTCGAAGACTCGAAGGGGTCAAGTCAAATGTCAAAATAAGCGATGAATACGGGACCACTATTATAGTTAGGCCCAAAAACAAGGTCCATTTTCTAAATGTCATGTAGAGTAGTAGCTATCGAATGATTATACACCACTATGTTTTAATATTATTCAAAATTTCAAATATATAAATCGTGCTCGATAAGGTAAGCTCTCAAATTCGCCAATACATCAATGTTACAACATTTGGTTCTAGTTATTTTGCATAAAATAATTAAATGTATTACTATAAATTAAAATTAACATCAATCAATAATATATATAAACGAAGACATAAAAATCCTATGTGTCGCGATTTGGTCGCTCCCCCTTTTTTTAGAGTCACAAGATTTGCTTGATTTTTAAATGGAGACTTCTCATGCATTTGACCCGAATTCATGGGTATGGGTTACCAAACCGAGATATTCCTTAAACTAGTTATAACATCTCATTAAATTAAAAATTATTCTCACCAAATTATTTATGTAAAAATTCTATAAAATAGGATATAATAAAAAATAATATCTTATTTATTTTAAAAAAGATATATATATATATATATTATTTAAATTAAAAAACCAATTTGATAGTAAAAAAAATAAACGGGTTTTGGGTCTCATCAAACCATAAGTATATTATTAACTTTCATAAATATAATTTATAATTAAAAAACCAATTTTATAGTAAAAAAAATAAACGGGTCTTGGGTCTCATCAAAACCATATAGCTTTTAAACCGGGTTATAACATCTCATTTATTTGTGAAACAATTTATCATCAAACCATAAGTATATTATTAACTTTCATATAATAAAAAAATATAAATTAAAAAATAAATAAATATTAGAACAAACAAATATAAAACAATCCCCGTAATACGGGGGATAAAAACTAATTATAACATATACTTTAAGTTTGAAGAATATTCACTTATATTCTTTTCATTAGTCGACCGTTATTCTGATTCTTCAACAAATTATCTTAAAAGAAATAATTGAACTTTTATATCTTAATAACTAAACTACAATCTACGTGCAAAATACACGCACAAACACACTTTTTATTTCTTCATCTCTCACGTGATAAATTTGAGACATGTCAGCCTTTAGCTTTGTACGCGAGGGAGAGGGGGTTGTTTTATAGAAGGAAACACTTGATTCTATTAGTGAATGGACATCCTACAATACCGATAAAAGAAATTGTTGAAACTTAGGTGACAATCCTACGTTTCTTCCATTTTCTAATCTCCTATCTCATTCATTCTAGATATCCATAGGTCATGGGTCAATATCATTTTGTTAATTGAGTTATAACATAGTGTGGATTTTATTCATTATTGAGTTAAGTGTCTTTTCATACCCGGGGTTCGACCAACTGTGCAACTTTAGTACATTTTTTTAAATTTCATGCAAATAAATACCTAGCGTTTCCGAAATCATGATATTTTATTACTTTTTGTTAACCTTTTTGTTTTTTCCATTAGGGATAAAATAGTTTTTGTTTCTCTCATTTGCTTAACCATTTGGTCAAAAACAAATGAGCCAAACTACTTTAATAAAAACACAAACTGAATCACTTTTTTTTAACAAAAAGAAATGAATTGAACCACTTTAAACAAAAAAAATAAACTTACGGAACTACTTTTTTTTAACAAAGATAAACGAATTGAACTACTTGAAAATGCAAACAGACCGAACCACTTTTTTTTTGACAAAAATAAATGAACGAGCCACTTTTTTTTAGCAAAAATAAACGAACCAATTCACTTTTGTTAACAACAAAAATAAACAAACAATGGCACTTAACTCTTCATTGTTTAAAAATTTGTAAATTTCACATTTATAATCACCTTTAAAAATATTTGATGCTAAATATAATCAATTATTGGGTTGGTGGTTGTTTTTCAGCACTGTAGAAAATATATATTTAGGTCTGCATTTATATTGTTTAATGATATTATGATCTAGATCATTGTCTATACACATTAATTATTATCTTTTAAATATTGTTACACGCGAAATTACATTAAATTCAAGTTTTCGATCATGTGTAGTACACGAGGTGAAATATGAAAAAGATACATTTCATAAAACGTGAACTGAAAAAAATAATAATTCATAATTTACATCGTACATTAAATTAATTCATAAATATTTTGAGAATCACAATTAAAATAACGACCTTATTATTTTTATTACTTGACAAATCTCGTGTAATACACGGGTTCAAAAGCTGGTGTATAATATATGATCACCAAATTGTCTACTTTTAAGCTCAAACGTTTTCAATATATCATATTCAATCAAAGTAATTAAGATGAACGAAATTGTAACCATACACGCCCCTACTAACTTTCACTTGTAAACACATAATTAAAGAATCTAACTAGCCCTAAAACTCTAAAACTCAATAATCAAATGATCATAAACAAGCTAATCTTGTAGTTCTATTATTCGTTGCGAATGGCAAATGCTAAACGGCATATCCTAACATCCACATCATCATGTCAACAATCACACCAGCCACCATCCAATTTGAAGCTTTGATGAATCCATTAATAACCATACCTGGATTTAACTTGTTGATAATAATTTGTCATCTTTATAATTTTCAAAAACAGCAAAATCTTTTGTTCTGCACAAAATTTACAAAAGAATTAGCAACCAATATAATTAAGGATAGATGTATTATATTATATGTATTGTCATACACTTGGCTCCACTTTTGGTGGTGGTGGCTTAGGAGGCGGGCCTTTGGTGGCACCGGTGGTTCCGCCTGCTTTATTTTCATCGCGTGCCTTTGCGAATATTACCGTGAATCCATCTGCAGATGAAGGGTTTTTCACATCCCATTCGCCGAATTTCGGCAATGGCTGAGGAGGTTGCTACATATGAAAATTAAGACAATATATAAAACCACCCCATATTAAATTTACAATATACACAATAGCGCGCGCGTAACATTATCATATGAATGGACTTACAGACGTCATAAGATGGTGTAGAAACGGATTGATGAGAGAGAAGCATGCATGGGACAGCCGTTGGAATAAACGTTAATCGATCTGGCCGTTTGGTTTTGTTTCAAATAACTAATCAGACATTGATTCGTGTTTGTTTTATAAGATTCATTGGTTGGAATCAAACAATTCCAAGAGGTCTATAGAATAAAAGATGAATTCTTTCTCTTTCTCGGTTTCATTTTTGGAAAAGGGTTTGCCAGATTGGTTTAATAATATTCAGGCCAATATTAGACGAGGAGGTTAAACCTGTATTTAAAATTAAACTTCTCTTCACCGTAAGAATATTTTGGATTAATTATTTAAATTAGAGAAACATAAATAAAATATTTAAACATATTGTTGTAAAGGTGTTTTTAAAAAATAGATTTAACTGCCATTTTAGTACCTGTGGTTTGAACAATTACTCAACTTTAGTATTTTTTTTGAATTTTTCGCAACTGGCTACTCCATGTTTCAGAAACTGGCCATTTTAGTATTTTTTTTTAACCCCGTTTAAATTGCCTGTTAAGTCAAGGGCATAATGGTAACTTTAGTTATTTTATTTATTTTCTTTTATCTTTTAAGCTCCTTCACTTCCTCCTTTAAAATCATCCAAACCCTAATCCCATTCTTTCACATCATAACATATTAAACAAGTTTGCTTGCCATGGTGGTTTGCTCATGCGACTGAGGTCGTTACCACCACCAGCCACCATTTTCACCCCATCTCCGTTCTGAACCGCCACCGGCCACCGGTCACCATCGTCACCTGCCTCTGTTACCGTCTTCTCTCATTTCCCAGTCCGGTAAGAAATCAAGAAATTGAACTTAGATCCAAATGTTCTCAAATCCTCACAAGTTTTCACCAGAAAATGAACCCAACTCCTTTACATCGGCGAACAATCTTGTTTTTTGAGACGCGCTGGCATCGGAAGCTTCAATGTTGTAAATTCCGACAAAGTTGTAAGCGTATTTCTTCTAGTGCTTCGTTTACAACGGCGTCCAATGGTGCCTGGATAGCAGTGGAGAATGCCGATGTGCGAATATATATATAAATAAAACACGAATCGAAACTAAGCTTTAAAAAACCAAACAACCTATCATAGTTCACACAAACGGCAAGTGTACCGGTCACGTATAGCAAAGAAAAGGAAAGTCCGGATATCGAACTCGAAGACACGTGAGAACGGCTCAAATTATAAACCCTTATCCAATTCCTACCCTGAAAAATTTCTAATTGATTTATTATTTTTTTATTTTCTTTTAGTTAATTTAAACTAACTTAACTTAACTTAATGAAACTAACGAGGTTTTAACAAATATGGAGAAACGACTACCTATGCAAGAATCCTATTGACAATTCAACGGCTAATGGAATTAACTAATCACACGACACCGGGATCTTAAAATAATCAACTAAGGGTCATTAAAGTTCGCTAGATTATCTCTCGGTCTCACCAACTAACCCTCACAAATCTAAGAAGATTGAATAAATGCACCGGGAAAAAGATTACTAAGGTACCCTAATGACGCATCTCCTCTCGGACTCAATGACACAAAACCCGCTAAAAATTGGTATTAGCAATTATAGGGTCAAAGGGGTAACAATATCTAACCCAATCTAAGACACATATTTTCACGCAAAACTAAACCGGATAAGACCAAAACTCGCTCTCGCGCAATTCTAACCTAACCGAATAAAGACGCGAGACAACCCGACTCCCTATTACCTCTCGGTCGCAAGGAAGGTGAACCTATTGAATTTTAATAATTAAACGCACTCAAGATTCTTATGGTAGCGCTAACCACAAACATATCAAAAACACCAAGTCTAAGGCCTAAACGTAGAACCCTAACCCAATGACACAAAATCAATCAATCAACGTAATAAGGGGAATCACATGCAAAAATTATATAAAAACAATATTTTAACACATCAAAGATTAAATTATATAAAGCTTTTCAATAATAATACGCCATGTGACCAATCAAAACCAAGTAAACCGTCAAACAAAATCAACATTCATCTCAATCTAGGTAGTTTAATAGATTTAGCCGATAATCATAACCAACGAAAACTTAACAGATTCAAAAGTTATAATCATCATATCAAGAAATATAGAGATGAACTTATAAAATAAATAATGGAAACCACTTTGAAGAAAAATAATGTTTTCTATTACGGTTGCTGTCCCGACTTCCCTTGGCTTACTTCTTCTTCTCTTGGCTTGACAATTGCGAAAAAAATGAATTTCTTTTGTGATGAAGGGCTGCCGATCGGAACCGGGTATATGGGGTTAAGATTATAATTTTCTTAATTATTGTTTTCTTTCCTTGTGCTACTGCCGACCACCCTTATTGTTCCATCCTAGGAAACCAAAACACAAAGCAGTTTTCATGGTAGTTACCTATTCTCAACAACTTACTGGACACTCCCCACGTCAATCTCCGTATAATTGAAGGCGATGATGAATTTAGAGCAGCGTCGTGTCATCTTTACATGAGATCTCTTCTTCATCTCAAATAATCATCTTCTACTTTTGCTACCTGCTCACGGTTCGTTTCTTCTCCGACATGTATATCATTTCTCTTCTTTCTTCTGAATTACCCAATACAATTTATTTAACCAGTTGTTGTTTCAATTTTAACTCTTACTGCTTCCAATCAGGCAATAATTGTTCGTCTCTTCTCTGCTTTTGTTTAGTTGCTTTTTCCTAACGACTTAGGTCTTAAAAATGTAAATTAACCTGTTTTCATTCTAATTTTACATGTTTTTGCTTTGAATTAGGTCCCCAATAAGTCTAATTTTATGGGTTTGAAATCTAAGTCTATATAGGAATTAATAAGTTATTAGATGAAATTGATGTCTTTTTGTTGTTATAAATGAATCTAATGTGTTTGCTAAATACTGTTTTAGTGCTCACTAAAACTTGCTTACAAGTTGCAACTATTTTTCTATTTAAGTGACCGTAATAATAGTCCATGAAGAATTACAGAACCTGTTTTATTCTTCATATATTATTGCAAATCACCTTGGTCTAATAAAAAAAATCCACCGTTGGAAGAGGGGATTTATCCATCATCCGAATTAAGGAAGCTAGAAGTTGAAGCAACTGAAATATTTACAGAATATCGTGACGAGTGAGGTCCCTTACTCACCTCGTCTTAAATTGCATTCATTTCCTGACCTAATACTAACTAATTTTTGAAAATGGCTTGTCTGTTAGGTATCATGAAGGTGGTATTTCATCAGTTTGTCTGAGGGAAGAGGATGATAATGAAGGCTTTACATCCTGCTTCTTGATTACAAAAGGTTTCTATATAACCCGTGTTAATGAACGAAATTTCATTATCGTTTTCGTTTGTTAAGAAAATGAATTTGTTCGTGTTCGTTCGTTCATTAAGTATTTAAAGAAACAAAAACAAACTTACATGTATACAAACGAACACAACTGAGCATATATTAATTTAATAATAACAAACAAAATTGTTAATCACAAGCATTAGACACAACCACCCAAAAGACAAGTCAGGTTTAACTTAGAAATACTTGACATTATAATCATAACCAACATTTGCTCTTTAAATTTAAACTCGTCAGAGAATGTGAGTAAATTTATAAAAAGTTTAAATGTATGGATAATAAACTAAAAAAACATAAAATATAAAGTCTTTATTGATGAACATAAACAAACGAACATGAACGAACAAACATGACATCTATTCATATTTGTTCGTTCATTAAACGGATGAACGTAAACGAATGATTTGCTGAACGTTCGGTTTATTAGCAAACCTAATTGAATTATTTAACTAAGTTCTTGCACTTTCAAAAAATCTCATGATATTTAAAGACGGATTAAAATCTGCACACGGTGTAAGAGGTTATCTTCATGAAGATGGATGGTATGCCATACATGTTATGCAGGTATTTTTCGTCTACCTTATTTATTTGTTTGTTTATTTCTTTTTGTTATGGAAAACAATATTATCCAACATTTTACTACATTGTATATTATCAATTGTTGGCTTATTGTTCAAGTGGGACTAGAAGCACGAGGAATGGCTCATTATTGTTCAAATTAATTGGCAACCTTACTTCTTCTGCACCTACAGAAGGAATTAACAAGAAAGATTTCTACAAAAACAAGTTCGGTTCTCGTGCTGAGCAAATGCTTGCTCGTATGACTCAGGAATCTCACTTTACCATCTTTTTCATCTATTCACTTCTAATTTTCAGTTAGTAGGATGATAATATACAGCTATACACATTGTAACATTGCAGGTTTATAAAGGACATGGATTGGTTTATAACTTGTCTGGCCTAACGTAAGTTCACTTATCACGGTCTGAATTATGATTACTTAAAAGAATTCATTTGGTGTGTTTTATTTGGGAAACAAAGGAAGTTCTCTGGATAACCATAGGCACATACTTTTTGCAGGGAATGAGGGGCTTGATAAGCAACATGATCTGTGGAAGAGTTAATGAGTAGGTATTTCACACAGGGGAAGTTTATTAATAATGACAGGTAGTCTTTATGTTATGAATTTTATGTTCAAAAAGGAAAAAGAAATATAGTTTATTAATATTGTTTCAAATCTAGGGACTTTCTTGTGGAGTATGCAAGTAAAGTTTGGTTAGAAGGACCAGGCGAGTTTCTTCAAGGTTTCTTCAAGATCTGAACAATGGACTTGAGGAGGTTATAGAAAATACTTGGTAAACATATCGGGTGTCCCTTATTATGTGGTATGTGATTAGGAAAATATGATTTACTGCAACAGTTTTGGTTTTGGTTATATGTTGTTATATAACTGAATTTGTGTTTATTGCAGATTAACGGAAAGCGTAAATTAAGTGATGGCCAACCTGCAGAAGTGGTCCTCATAGCTTTTCAAGTGGCTGCTAATTGACCAACTGAAGTTGTTCCTATACATGTGTGTGTGTAATCTTTACTTCCAATATATTTGATACTCATGTATAGGAGACTAGCCTTATGTAAATTGTTTAGAGTAGTTTCGTTGTTCTTTTGGGCTTTTTGGGAACATGTCTTGTCTCTTGAGTGCATTTATTTTGTAAGTTTCTTCACTGACTACTGAATTAACTTGGTCGTGTAGTCGTCACATTCCCGCGTTAATGTTCCCGTCCACCGGACGGGTAAAATACTAGTTCCGATCGGCTCCAAGTGGGAAAAATTAGGGTTTTTTTTTATTTTTTTTGTTATATTAATATATTGAGCATGAAAGGCTTAATTCTTGTGGGCTTGGGTCGGACCTTGAGTTTAATCTTGTTAACTTGATCATTTAAGCCTCTTATGTCTTCAAAAACCCGATCCTTTTCTCTTTTTAAAACTCGCCACCTACACAAAATAATAAACTTTGTAAGATCAAGTTAAAACGAGTTAAAAACTTTATTTATTATATAAATAAGTAATAAAAAAATGATAAAATGGTACGGGAAAATAAGTGTGTTTTACAACACATCACATGCAGGGATGTTCGTTAACGGTAGTTAATGGGCGAATGGTGGATTGTTGTTGATGAATTTGGGGGATTTGCAGGGATTGGATTGATTAGGATTTAGGTTTAGGTTTGTCCCAAGCTTCAAACTTTCTTTGTGATTTTGACTTTTTGAAAGAAACCCGTTAAGGTTGAATTTAATTAAAAGAAAATAAAATAACAAAGTTACTAAAGTGCCCCTAACTTAACGGACAAACTTAGACGGAGTTAGAAAAAAAAATACTAAAATTACAAGTTTTAGAAAAGTGCGGTAGCCAGTTGCGAAAAATTCAAAAAAGGTACTAAAGTTGCGTAGTTGTTCAAACTATATGTACTAAAATGGCACTTAACTCTAAAAAGGACTAATCTAAATTGTTTTAAGATTTATATTGGATGTATTTGTGGTTAGAGCCCAAACCAAGTTGAATTAAGTTTACACAAATAAAATATGCGTGGCGTGCATTTTAAGTAATATCGTTAACCATGTTTTTTTTGGAACGGCGTTAACCATGTGATTCTGTCACATTTGAAATTCAGTATTTGCGCTTTAGTAGGGTGTGAACAAAAAGTCAAAAACTCTACATATTCATTAGAGCATATATTATGGGCTTGGAAGAGGTTGGCTCCCCTTTACCATATCACCAGCATTTAGAGCCTTAAAACACTATTACACAAGAGCTTTATGAAGGGGTTTAGCCCTTTTGGCGTGGGGCGAAACTAGGGATGTGGGCACATTTTGTTTGTTTTTTGATATGTGACTAATTATATCCAGCTATCTCAACCCAATACCAAATTTAACATAAAGCCCAAATAAAAACCCTTTAAAATCTCTTCTACCAAGCCTACAAGTTGACATGTGGAATCACTTTTATTATTTTAGGGCATCAACAACGCTAAAACGTCACAAAATTCAAATCAGATTATAATTTTTTCTTAAAAACTTCATTTTTATCACAACATTAAACATTCACAAACCCATTAAAATATTACAACTGTATATAATATATATATATATATATATATATATATATATATATGAGAGAGAGAGAGAGAGAAGGGACCCATCACCCCATCCGCGGACTTGTCTTTCCGCACAATCCTCAGTCCAAGGACTTATTCCCACAACACATGCCCAAGCTCCTCCTCTGTCCGTGAGGAAAACCTCTTCCACATCCAAGCGCTGTGGATACTCTTAGAGCCAGTGGCGGATGCAGGAATTTTTTTTAGGTGGTTCCCTCTTAATTTATAAGGTGGTTCCTACGCGTCTTCTATATATCCGTACACTATTATTTCGAAACTCGGGTGGTTCCGGGGAACCACCCGTTTGTATGCTGGATCCGCCATTACTTAGAGCCCCTACGCACTAAACCCACATCAAATGGTAGAATAATTAGTATAATTAGATCTTTGTTAATTTAAACTATTTAATGTTATTTTATCATATTCAATATTTACCCTAATAAGGCACGTCTACATATAAGAAAAAAAATATGGATCAACCCATTAACATTGGCATATTGCTTAGAACATTTAGCAATTAAAACATAAAACTGAAGTTCCTATATCTAGCCGCCAACACGGACTAAATGAATAATATTATCCAAAAAAGGAATGTACATAGTTTGTACCACAACTTAATAAAGTCAATCCTTGTGGAACAAGCACAGTTGACCAACAAAACCATCTTCTTCTCCAAGCAAACAAAGTTGTAACACACCACACCAACCATTTCGTTTCCTCCTATATAACGCTTCACACAATTCACCCCAAACCATCAGCTCACAACCACATTTCCAATGAAGAGACAGGGCCGTCAACACAGCGTCGTTCCGAGCTACCCAATCCGCCCCACTCCCTTACCGCATCAAAGACGACACGTAAAAACCATGGATTAAACTTCCCTTAGCGGTTTATTCACCAAAGTTTCAAACAAGCCCACAAATCAGTCCAAATACACCGGCCTCGGGTCTAGTATCCATTCGGTTTATAAGTCCAAAGACAAGGCCAAGGGAACCGTGAAGTTGAGATCAGTTGGATCTCATGATCGTCAATTGATAATTGGTTGTTGTCCGACTGGTACTTCGGCTATCGACGCTTTAGCTTACTTAGCTAGATATGAAGGTTGTGAAGATGAAGATGAACGTGCGAGTTATTATTGTGTTGGAGAAAATGGATATCAAGATGATGGATGCTATTAATTTTTTCTTGCTGGGACAGTTTGATTGATTATTTGATCAAACTGGATCATTAATTTAAGCATGGGCGGGGCACCTAACCCGCCCCTTTTGAGTTGGAGTTCTGGGTTTGTGAACTCGATGCGAGTAGATGATAAACGTTCATTTCCGCGGGTTAAACACGTTTTCCTTTTATATATAAGCAATCAGTTAAGCATACACAAAAAATACACCAAAGTTCAATTCTTTCTTTCTATTACTTTTCTCTTTATTTTAACCTTGAATCCAAATAACCCGACGAACACAAACAACAACATTAACCATCATGCACGGTTAATGGTTCACAAATGTTACTTGTTGGTTAACTATAGGACAGTTTGCTTAATCATCTTGTAGTTCTTTGGTTATGGTTCTATAATAAAACATGTAATTGTTTATTATTTATTATTTAGTTTTTAATTAATAAAGGGTGATGGGAGATCGAACTTGCCTCTCCCAAGCATGCTTGGATTGAGCTAGCTCACCGCCCTTGGTTCGGGCAGTGCTTTCGAGTAAAAGTTGCGATTTGTGGAACCCGTGCTACTCGGATGATTTAAGGGCAAATTATTGTGACACATGCTAATTGGTTACCGCTGTGAGTTACCGGTTAGAGGCTCTCACCTATTTTATGCAATAAACGTTTTTTTAAGCCAAATCATACACTATTTAGTCTTTATCTACTTGATGCGCCAAGACACTAGGCCAAATATCCGTTGGTTTGCAATCTTAGTTTATCTTTTTTGTAATGGCTCAAAAACTGCATCTTTCAAATTCTCCTATTAACCGATTATAAGGATAGAACTCTTAGTTATTAGGATAAAGAGACACATGTCAGATATATTGTATTCATTTACATTAAAGAAATTGAAACGTTAACAAATTGTTAAAGAAACAAACATTATTTAGACTTGCCAAAAATCGTGATTTTAATCAATGGAAGAACAATATCACAATTTTTTGTTCAATAAGATATCAAATGGATGTTTGACTCAATTCATACTAGAAATAGTCGCAAGAAGTCCTTTGATAACACGAATTCCTAGTCGGTTCTCCCTGAAGTGCATTGAGGCGCACCTGTGACTGAACATCTAGGGGTAAAGCACTGTTTTTCGATGCGAGCGGCGAGAGCAATACCAAATCGAGATGAACTCTGAATACTATATATGACCTCCCAGAGAGGGAGCTATAGTGTGTGAGTTGTTAAAAGAAACAAAGGTTATTTAACCAGTAACCCTTCTTGACAATATACACGTATCATTACACCATATGTCCTAACATTCGGTTTCAATTCTTTCAATACAAGCTCATAAAAAAGATTCACAACCAAGCTAGGGCTCCCACCCTTGTTACAACCATCATTCAAAATAGTATTCAACCCTACATCGATCTTCCATCGGGAGCCTGACCCTTTGCTAGCACTTATTTTCGTAATCAGTGCTAGCCTAGTAAAAAGTTGATACGCCAATCGCATTTAAAGACCGTAAGCAAGAACCTGCATATATGTACTAGCCTAGTACACTTTTGTTTTGTGTCTTTGTTGCCATATTATGTCCAAAAACCAAGACTCATGGGTGTGGAAGTTAACCGGCTAAGAAAATTTCTCCTCCAGCTTGTTGAGGTATAACGTACAAACACCGTTTTCATCTCATAAATGGAACAACTGGATTCCGATAAAAGTGTATGTTTCGGTTGGAGACTATTTTTAGATCTTTTACATACTCATGAGGCTATATGGTAAGAAGAGAGATCCCATTCCCCATTATGCAATGTTTGTCTAGCTAATCTTGAAAGTCTGGACCATATATACCACACTACTTGTGAATTGGCAAAATTAATTTGGTGTCGAGTACAACATCGGTGTCGTCTTGCTTCTCCTCCTCCGGTTTCAATTGATGACCTCTTAACCTACCAGTTGAAGACTTGAAGGCGTCCAAGTTTCATAAAAGAAGGAAGCTAGCTACATGGCATATATGAAGACCTTCACTTTGTGTATGAAGAGCTAGGAAAGACAAGGTGTTTCAATCCAAGGAGATTTGCCCTTTTAAGTTATTCGATGACATCAAGTCATTGTCCTTCTTATGATTAAAGAACATGGGAAAATATAATGACTTGATCAACCGGCTAAATTGATTAAATTGATTTAACATAATGACTTGATCAACATGGAGCACAAATAAGTGAATCCTTGTGGAACACGCACAATTGACCAACGAAATGATCTTGTTCCCCAAGCAAACAAATTACTAACACTCCAACCACTTTGTCCTTCATCTATATAAAATCACTTAAAACACAATTCTACACCCAGTAATATATCAATCATCAGCTCACAATCACAGTTCCAATGAAGAGAGAGGGTCGTCAACACGGGTCGTTCGGAGCTTCCCAATCCTCCCCACTCCCTTGTCTCGTCAACGCCGATACGTAAAAACTGTGGACTCAGCCTCAGTAGCCGGTTTATTCACCAAAGTTTCAAATAAGCCCACAAACCAGTCCAAGTTCACTGGAAAATGCGGTACGGCACGATGCCTCGGGTGTCATGCGCATCCGGTTTGTAAGTCTAAAGACAAGGCCAAGGGAACCATGAAGTTGAGATCAGTTGAATCTCATGATCGTGAAATGAGTGGTTGTTGTCCGACTGGTACTTCGGCTGTTGAAGCATTAGCGTATTTAGCTTGCGATGAAGGCTATGATGATTATGATTAATTGATTATGGTGATGATAACGTTGAATTTGGAATTGTATGAGAAGAATAGATTGGGGTTGAATATGAAGATGAATATATATGAAGATGGTGGATGGTATTTGGTTTGACATTTTATGTGATTTAATCAGATTGGATCGTCAATTGTATTATTTTTATTCCTTTACTGGTTTCTAACCTGGACATTAATGGAGTGTAAGCGTTCAAAAAATAACTTTGCTTTTTTATGCTAACTACAACTTCAGTATATAATTGACTTAATATATACATCCTCATTCCTCACAATATTAAGGATGAGATGGATGGTGTAGGGTACGTCAAACCCGGTACGATCTTTTATTTGTTGTATTATGTTTATTACATTATTATTATCTTTACTACATTATTATTATTATTGTCTAATAATTAGGCCTATTGGACTGGGGGTTTGTGGAGGTAACCCCTAACCGGGCCTGGCCCAATAAAGGTTAGGGTTCATGATGGTAGCCATGGAGTCCCTGTATAAGGAGCATTCATCTTTCATTTGAAGGACATTCTCTTGGACCCTTGGCTCTCACATATTTTTATGTCTGTAAAAAAGAGTTTACTCTTAGCAACCACCTCCACTCTCCCACTTTTTTATGGCAGATCTCGAGCAACTGGAGAAGAAGACGAAGTCGTGGTTCGTTCATATCGAAGACCGGGGAACCTGAGCATGGGTCCGACCCGGATCCATTCCATGTTTTTTCAGATGGTGAAAAGAAATCTAAGAGTTGGTAATTAACAACTTCCTAACCATATCAATAATTTCATCATTTCTGACTATTATTAACGAAAACAGGAGAGAATAAAATGATATGGGGTTCCCATACCTGCAAACTTTAAAGACTTGGTAATGAACGTTGCAAACAAGTGAAAAAAAAAAGCTGGTGGTGGATTGTCAGCAACCTGTAGATCATTCAAAAGTTAGAAGTGCAGTTTGATCAAGTTGTTGACTAGAGGGCCTATACAGGTTGTTCTACAAACATGTTAAGATTATATGGATGTATTTGTGGTTTATAGCCTAAACCAAGTTGTACTCGTAAAAAGTTAATATAAATAAAATATGTGGCGTCGTAAGAAGTTAATATAAATAAATATGTACGTGTGGCGTGTGTGTTAAGTAACCTCGTTAACCATGTACCGTGATTGCTATCATCCTTCAAACCTCGTATTTCTGCTATAGCACGGTGCAAGAACTCAACATATCTTTTAAGGACATATGTTATGGGCTTGAAGAGGTTGACGCCTCTTGCCATATCATTAGCCTTTAGAGCCCTAACACCATTACACAAGGGCTTTAAAGAGCCTTGGGTCATATTTTGGCGTGGGATAAACTAGGAGACGTGGGGCATATTTTGTGTGTTTTTTTAATATATATAAGTTATAACCAATTATATCAAACTACCTCAACCTAATAAGTACCATTATATCACATATATACTATATATACTGGATGAAAGGAGAGCAAATTAAGACACCTTGATTTGGTTTTAAGGGATTTACAAATCAATCAACACATAATACAACCTTTTATGCATCTAGGATAAGGTCAAACTTGTCCACTAAAAGAATCAAATAAGGTTATTAAATAATAGTTACAAGATTAACCCCTTCACTTTGCTTAACTATTGTAAAATTTAAAAATAGTTACAACTATGATCCTTGATCTTTCACGTGATTTTTATTTTCATTTCTAACTCAATTTCCCTCATGATTTTTAAACGTTAATAACCTTTTCATATGCTAAAATTTTTTTAAAGAAATTACACCATAAAAACAAGCATGTTTTTCTCTTTAATTTGAGCATCATATTGTTATAGTTTTTTTCATTTAAAGAAAACAACATTTTACGTATGAGCGTTTACGATCTGGTTTTGATGGTTTTTACATTAAACCGTGGGTCAAACTGTCAGTAACCGATTTTTGTCGTTGAAAACCGAAAAGAACCTTTGAAAATTAAAAACGACCGACCAAAAGTTAAATGGAAAAAAATCAACGATGAAATCAAACCAATGACCCGTTTGAACATCTTTCGGTTTCAAATCGAACAACGAACACCCATAAACTTGTTACATGATTACAAAGGTATGTGTTTTCCGCTGCATCGCGCGGATACCCGTCTAGTATAACATAAAGCTCCAATAAAGCCGTATTAGGCCATGACACCTCTTTAGAACTTCTTCTACCAAGCATACACATGGCATCACGTATATGATCATAGAATAATTAGTATATATAACTAGATTTTTGTTAATTTGAACTATTTAATGTTATTTTATCATATTCGATATATATTTTCCTTAAGGCATGTCTACATATAAGAAAATTTTATGGATCCAACTATTGATATTGTCATATTGCTAAGAACATTTAGCAACCACTACATTATGTACCAACCCACCAACATGGACTAAAGAAAAATATTATTATCCAAAAGAGGAATGTACCTTGTGCCACAACTCACAAGTCAACCCTTGTAGAACACGCATGCACAGTTGACCAACGAACACATCTTATTCTCCAAGCAAACAACCCTCTGTTACACCAACCATTTCGTTTCCTCCTATAAAAATCGTGATAACTCAATTCTACACCCAAACCCATCAGCTCACAACCACATTTCCAATGAAGCGAGAGGGCCGTCAACACGGCGTCGTTCCGAGCTACCCAATCCGCCCCACTCCCTTACCGCATCAAAGACGACACGTAAAAACGGTGGATTCAGCTTCCCTTAGCGGTTTATTCACCAAACTTTCAAACAAGCCCACAAATCAGTCCAAATACAGCGGCCTCGGGTCTAGTATCCATTCGGTTTATAAGTCCAAAGACAAGGCCAAGGGAACCGTGAAGTTGAGATCAGTTGGATCTCATGATCGTCAATTGATAATTGGTTGTCCGACTGGTACTTCGGCTATCGACGCTTTAGCGTACTTAGCTAGATATGAAGGTTGTGAAGATGAAGATGAAATTGTGAGTTATTATTGTGTTGGGGAAGCTGGATATGAAAATGATGGATGGTATTAATTTGCTGGGACAGTTTCAATGATTTGATCAAACTAGATCATTATTTTAAGGACTGACGGGACGCCTAACCCGGGCGCCCTAGTGGATTCCTCTTTCTTTCGAGTTGCATTTCGGGGTTTTGTGAACCCAATGCGAGTAGATGATTAATGCTTATTTCCGCGGGTTAAATGCGTTTTCTTTTTATATATATATAAACAATCAATTAAGCTTTCAAAAAAAATATATTCCTAAGTTCAATTCTTTCTTTCTATCTCTCACTTATATTTTATTTTAACCTTGAATCCAAATATCCGGACCAACAGAAACAACATTAACGATCATGTATGATTAATATATGGTTCACAAATGTGTTACTTGTTGGTTAACCATAGTGTAGAATAATTTGTTTAATCATCTTGCAATTCTGTAGTTATGATTCCATAACAAATAATTAAATTATGGTTGTTATTTTTATGTTTATGTTTTGATTTACTTTTTGACTTTTTGTATTGATTGTTTGATAACAATTGGGAAAAGAATTTAATTGTTTATTATTTATTATTTAGTTTTTAATTAATAAAGGGTGGTGGATGGATCGAACTCACCTCTCCCAAGCTTTGCTCGGATTGAGCTAGCACGCTCATCACCGTCGGTCCGGGCAGTGCTTTCGATTAAAGCCTTAAAAGGTTACGATTTGTGGAACCCGTGTCAATCAAATGATTTAAGGACAAATTATTGTGATACGTGCTAATTGGTCACTGACTCACTGGTGTGAGTTGTTATGGGTTAAGGTTCCACCCCTTTGTATATGTATTTCACTGTTTTACTTTTTGCAATAATAGTTTTTTTAAAAGCCAGCTTATACACCATTTAGTCTTGCTTTGATGACCTCTTAACCTACCAGTTAAAGACTTGAATGCGTCAAAGTTTTTTTTCATAAAAAAAGGAAGCATGACATTTGTCTTGACTACACTTTGATGGATATGAAGAGATAGGAAAGACAAGGTTTTTCAATCCAAGGAGATTTGCCCTTCTAAGTTATTCGATGACATCAAATCATTGTCCTTCCTATGATTAAAGGACATGGGAAAACATAATGACTTAATCAACCGGCTAAATTGATCTAAATTTAATATGTTGCTAAGTCTCTTAGTTTTGTAATAACAAGTCATCGTTAAAAAAAGATAGTTATGAACATTAAATTTACATCAATCTCAACAACCTTGTGTTAAAACTGATATAAAGGGTGTGTTCGGGATTCCTTATTTAAGTTGAGAAGACTTTTTTGTAATAAGTGTAAAAGGACTTATGATTTTCTAATAAGGAGTTTTCAAATGAGTGTTTGGATTAACATAAGTCAATAAGTTGTTTTTTAAAAAGTGTTTTGTTAAACTTATTGATGTAAATAACCAAAAATGACATTTTTGTATAAATGAATAAGTTGTTTTTAAAACTGTTTGGGTGGAATGGAAGGGTGGAATGGGTATTCTAAACATATAAGGAGATAAGTTACCAAATCCTAACTTATTGAAAACCCAATTTCTAGCCTTGATGATAAGGAGAAACTGATATAATGCTAAATATTTATGTTTCCCGTGCATAATTTATTTAATATTTTAATAGTTTATGTTCGTTTTTAGTCGAGATTTGTATAATACTAACATTATTATGTTTTGTAGGTTCCGGAAGTTGATCATGATAGAAAAAGGCGAAAAACGAGTCAAAAAGAGCCAAAACGGAGATCCGGAACGCGTCAGGAAGGAACCAGATAGAGAACTGATCAGATCGGGCTAGTCTGACCGCCCCCCTTATTGTGACACGCCGCGTCATGCGGCCTCAGAAGCCATTGGGGGTCTCGTGGCGCCTACCTACACCTGATGGATTTTTATTTCGTTTTTGTTACATGTTGGGCCTTGTTTTCAGTATTTCAAAATATGGGAATATCTCATAGAATAGTAACCAACTTTCAAAACTGTTCCAATTAGGTCACTCATGCATATTTTTCTCAAATCGGGTCACTAAATCTTCAAATCGAGTCTCACTGATTTTTTTGTTTGTTAAGAAAGAAATGGATGATAAGATGTGAGGGTCGGAATTTGCAATATAGGTTGTTATATTTTTAAAAAATTAAAAAACGTTAATTATATTAAAATTCAAAAACAAAAACTAAAATCCACGCCGCCATTTAAAAACGTTAAAAAACATGTTAAAACCTTTGATTTAATAAAATATGAAAGTTGATTGACCTAATTGGAACATTTTTTAAAGTTGAGTGACCTAATTGGAACACTTTTAAAAGTTGGTTACTATTATATGAAATTGCCACTCATTCCTAACTTTAACCTAAACATAACCTGCTGCCACCAGACGAATTTGGAGTTTCTTGAAGCATATTTTCGAGTTTTGTGGTGATTTGGAAGGCACGATAACATCCGGTGAAGAGTTGGACGTTCGCGATTGAAGATTACGGGTTTTATCATCTCTGATTTCCCGTTCTTTATATTTTCACCATGTTTTCAGTTTTATTTGTTTTGTTTGATTTAGACTATACGATGCTAGGCTAAACTTCATAAACTACCTAGGTCGTGATGAACCTTTGTTCGATTTTGATTTTGATCGAGATTTGTTTCGTTATGGATTTTATGTTTTAAGTAAATTATTGAGTTTGAGTTAATTGATGCGTATGATTGTTTGGTTATATTTACTTGGATTTATTGTTTCACATTTCCCTTGTTAATTATTTCATAGGATAGGGTTTTTGTAACAACGTGAAAATTTCGAGTTCAAAGTATCAACTTTTCAAAGTCTAGGGACTAAAAATTTGTCAAATTCCAAACTTGAGGGTTAAAAATGAAAATATGGTTTTCCTGACCCATCGCGCTACGCGATGAGTCAGAAGAGACTACCATCGCGTATCGCGATGGGGAGTCTGACACAATGTGACACATGTGCCACGTGGCACACGGTGGCACCATGTGCTGCCACGTGTCACCACATGGCAACACTGCCGCCACGTGTCGCCATGTGTTGCCACGTGGAGCGTTGACTGCCACGTGTCGACACGTGGCAGACCTACCCTCTGCGTCATCAGGTCTATATCGCGGTACGCGATACGCCTGCCCAGGGACTTATCGCGTAGCGCGATGGGGTCCCAGAAATTGTCTATAAATAGCAAGGTCCGGGATTTCATTTTCTCACATCCAAACTCAGTTTACCTTTCTCTCTCTAACATCTCACTACATCCCGACAATCGTATACTCGATCCACCTCGATAAACGTGCCATATTTCATCGTAAAGCGTGTCCCGAACCTTCATTTGTGTATCGACGTTTCCTTGAAGTTTATACCACCCTCCACCTACACTCAATCAAGAAGGTGTTGTTATAATGGCAATGAATCTCGGTAAGCGTGTTATCGAGAGTTGAAGTTTGGCGTTATCAATTGACGACCAAAGAGATCAAGCGGCGTTGGAGTGCTGCTCGAGTCCCTAGAGTTTCTATACGCCACTTAAGGTTAGGCGTAATATCGAAATCAATATAATTTAATATTATATTCAAGGCTTAAGCCTTAAGTCGAGGATATACTCGATACCTCGATAAAAGAAAAGAAAAGAAAACATAACAAAGAAACGAATGAAAGTATGATTATGAATATTGTTGAATACGTATATATGTGTGTAAGTATATACGTAAATATTCTTTGTTATGAAATATTATTTAATGAATAAAGAGTATTCTTAAATAATAAAATAAAAAGATTACGTTTCTTGGAGAAGAAGAAACGTAGGGTTTTTAATATAAACTAAAGGTTTATAATTTACTTTTAAACTAAAGGTTTTCAAGTAAATAAGAATTGAACTAAAGGTTCAATCGAGGATTGAGATATAAGACTAAAGGTTTTAAGCCGGATCGTGTATCTGACTAACAAATATTTATACTCGTACTATAGGTGCGAGATAAAGAAAGGGAAAGACCCTTGGACGGTGAGTGAAGCCGATCCTAAAGCGAGAAGGTGAATACGCCCCCAAACTTTTACTTGTTTTAAAATGAGTCAACTTGTTTTATGAAATTGTTTACAAGGAACTATGTGTTCCTAAAACCGTTATAAATAAAGGGTATGAACCTAGCCCTCAGGCTGTGGTATACGTATATTTGGATCTTTACATAGGTGGAACTATGCGATGAATGGACAAGATCGCACCACCCTTGGTCGTAGGATGCTCTCCTGCAGGGAGTACGACCGTTGTGTATATTTACGGGTACTTAACTAAGTCGAACGCTATGGTGTTTGCTGAGGTGACCTAGTGTAGAGGCTCATATTTATAATGTGTTGTTTAACTTTGTTATTCCTAAGCCACGTTGGGCCAAGGCAAGCGTAGTCTCGAGGGGTAACAAAGTAAAAGAAATATTTTTGCGTCAGCGTGTTCACCAGCATTCGTTGCTGACGTATTTTATTACATTTTGCAGGTGAACAAAGTTAGAGCTTGGAAATGACGAAGTACTAATATCCGATGGCTCGGATTCTTTTTGTATAAGTTTAACATGGTGGTTTGTAAAACATAAACAAGTAATCTTTTGTTGACAACTTTAAACGAGTATTTTATAATTCCCGTCTTTTGATTGTATATATAAATTACACTTTCGATCCTTAAAGTTTTATAAAGTCTTCCGCAAAATAACGCAACTCTGAATTATTTACAAACACGTTACCAACTTGTTGGTCACACTCCTAGGTCTTAGATGGGGGTGTGACAGGTTGGTATCAGAGCCATCGATCTTAGCGAATTGGGTATCATAAAATAATACCCAAGCTTCGATCCAAGTATAGGAAATTATTTGATTATTTGTTTTAAAGATAAGATAGGCTGGTAACCTTTCTATCCCTCTCTACATTCTAAACCACCCAAATTTATAGATGTCATTCAAAGCTCTTATGGAGAATTTTGTTCGCAAGGCCAAGGAAGCCGGTATAGCTGAACCTTTCCCCGAAGACAACATGAGCGATGGATATTATGAAGCGTTCTTTGATCAAGACGAGGAACGAGACTTGTCCAAACCCTTATATTACCCCGGAAGTAGGCATTACTCGATAGAAGTACCCGATAGTCCACCAAAGCCAAGTGTTGAGCCACCGAGACATTCCAGCTATCACCCATCAACCATACCAATGTATCAACCATCACAAGAACCACAAAACTATCCCACTGGATATTTTCCAAATGCACATCCATCCTATACCTTCCTTTCAAACCGACCCGTAAAGGAAAAACCACAAAGCCCATCTTCTGACTGGATGCAGTGTCATTCCGACCCATGTCGATGGTTTACTGGAAGCTCCACCATGAACGAAGCAAACTCGCAACCCAACAATATCGAAGGGCCGTCCCGCAAGCCCAAAATGAGGGTAATAATGCCCTACGAAAGTTTCAAGATGCCCTCAATTGAGAACGAAACTGCACAACCAATGGAGGAAGATGAACCAGAGGAAGAAGAACCGGAGGAAGAAGAATCCGATGAAGAGGAGGATCCCGATGAAGAGGAATATCCCGAAGAAGATGAGGACCCTGTGGAAGCGTCCGAGGAAGAAATGGAAGAAGAGCATCCTAAGAACCCTAACGAGATGTCAAGCTCAATGAATAGATCACTCACTTCCCGAGATCCAAGCTACGGTTCCGTCGATCCGTATGTTCAATATCTGGAGCAACTAAGGAACCAAGCTTCGGCAAGCTTCCCGCCATTTCAAAGGAGAACTCCTTCAATTCAAGAACAAGCCGATGAAATTCGTGAGCAAAATCAAGCCACCAAGACCTACATCTACCTTGCATCTGACCAGACTTATGTTCCGTATCCGGAGCCGAGAAACCATTACGAGATGGTAACACTGGGCTATCGCGACCCACCTCCGCAGTACGAATACCCCAACATAGTCCCGTAGTCGTATGGGGAACATCTGGATCGTGCATTGCATGAGACCGACGACTGGAGAAAGAAGGTAGACAAGGAAGAAAAGAAAAAGAAAAAATTTGGAGAAGCACTCATTCGTAAGTACAACAAACTAACGAAGGTTGTGAAAAAGTTCTTGAAGGACTAAAGATAGGGGAATACGATGTGAAGCTATATATGTAAAATAGTTTTGTATGTGTTATGCTTGAATAAAGAACGTATGGAACGTTCTCTTTTAATGATAGGACAAGTTATATATATCGTTGAAACGATATATATATTTATGTGTAATAGAAAATATATATATATATATATATATATATATATATATATATATATATAAATGTGTAATAAAATGTGTGTTTAATAAAAGAAACTTTGTTAAAATTTTCAGACTAAATTGAAAAAGATAAAAGAAAATGTCTGAACAAAGCAATAATAATGAGAATGCTCGTAAAGAAAAAGAAATGAAAGACAAGGGGAAAGGCCCCGAGAACGAGCGAGAGGAAGAAATTCACGAGAAATATATGAATAAAATTCAAAAGATGATTAAAGATGCTGTTAGGGAAGAATCCGCGTTTAGATCTCAATCTAGACAATCTAAACATTCTCGAACTGCTAATCCTTCCGTTCATCCCTCTTGAAAAACCGAAAAATCTCGTCCGAACCCGTCTCGTGTCGAGGAAAGTGTACATGAGTCTAATGCCGATGGCGGAGTTAGACGTGAGTTCAAGAAACTCAAGATAAGTGGTTGTTCGTTTAAAGATTTCAAATACTATGGACCGAAAGAGTTCCATGGTGACAAAGGGGCCATCACAACTGTGAGATGGCTCGAGGAGATGGAAACCATTGTTATAACAAGCAAGTGCTCCGAGGAGGAGAAAATTCAATACTCTGCATTGATGTTCAAAGGTGAAGTGTATGACTGGTGGAATGCGCTGTTGATGAGTAAGGGAAGAGATGTGATGTATGGCCCGACATGGGAAGAATTCAAAGCCATGGTGATGGGAAAGTTTTGTCCTATGCATGAAACTGACCAGATCCAAACGAAATTCCTTATTCACAAGGTTGTAGGGACAAACCTTCGGGAATACAACAATAAATTCCTTGAGTATTGTCGCCTTGTTCCCCAGCTGGTTAACCTGAATCCAGCAAAGTCACAAGATACATATGGGGATTACCGCGGGAAATCCGTGACATGGTAAGATCTCACTTACCTCATGTGACAACTGCCCAAATCCGACCCGACCCAGGTACCCGTTTTCGGATCCGTTTTTAAGATTTAAAATTTGATTATAATCTTTATAAATTTATTATATATATATATTACTAATAATAATAATAATAATAATAATAATTCCTTTCCGCCGTCCCGCCCCTTTTTCTCTCTTGTCGACGTCCCGCCCCTTTTTCTCTCTTGTCGCCGTCCCGCCCCTCTGCTTAACCCTTAAGCCTTGACCCCTTTTTCTCTTAACTCTTTGCTTGTCCTTTGGTTCTTCCCGCCTAAGGATGTCTGCGCAGCTCCACGCGCCAGACTCCTTACAAGGAAGCCTGCGTGAAGACCAGCTATTCCTGCGATACGCGAGACGAACTCTTCCCGCGGCGCGCAAAGGATTGTAGTTCTTCCCGCGGTGCGCTAAGGATTGTAGTTCTTCCCGCGGCGCGCAAAGGATTGTAGTTCTTCCCGCGGCGCGCTAAGGATTGTAGTTCTTCCCGCGGCGCGCTAAGGATTGTTCTGTCTACCTTCGCCCTCGCGCACTCTAGCCTTCTCGCGCTAGACACTTAAGTCTTTTCTCCAGTTTAAGCCAGCCTGTATGCTTTTGAAATATCTTATCTTCTGTGCTATACCTGCCAAGGTATGGGCACAGTAGGCCAGATCTGACATCTGTCCGAAATGTCACTTTCGGCGCAGCTTGCTTACCAACCCTCTTGGTTGTCAGAAAAAGTAACTGGCATAATCTTTTAAAATCTTCTTTTCCATGTCTTGAACAGTACTTTGTCTGACCCCTCCCATGCAATGAACAGTAACCTGTCAGCCTTCCCCATCCCCTGCAGCTGCCACCATATCTTTTGCTTGTGATATCTTTTGCTTTTGATATCTTTTGCTTTGATTTGATAAGATCTTTTTCCCCAATTCAAGGGATGTGTTCCCTAGGGTTTTCCTATAAATAAAACTAATTTCTTGGATAATTAAACACTGCACTCAAACACTTAAACACTCCCCAAAAACCTTTCTCCCTTACTCTCAGCCGAAGATCTTCAGCAACTCCTCCACTCCCCTCTCTGCATCCGTCTTCTCTTCTTTTCTGCCCAGAAATCTCGGTAAATATATAATATATAATTTTTAATAATTTGTTTAAGTGACTTGCATATATTCAAGACATAAAAAACCAATCGTTAAACCAATAACCTCTTATTTATAGGTTAACTTTCGCTTGTTTAAAAGTTGGTTCTTACGCCATCTTTCAACACACCTTTTACAAGTGAGTAATCTCGTACCTAATCCCCTTTTGTTTTTAACGTTTTGGGATGTTCATGTGTTCTTACAACTTGAGTCTTAAACTTGTTTATGAAATTATGTGCGCAAAACCCGTGTGTTATGGACGTTTACTAGTGTTGTATATTTGTATGTGTGGATCATTAACCGCTTTGATCGGCCTATTCCGAAGTTTTCATGGATCCATTAGATGAACACGGGAGACCTATTGTTATGATTTTCTTGGTTTGTTTGCACATACACGAATGATTATTTGTTTTTGCTCGATTTGGAGCACGCTATGAACTATGAGCTATGATCTATTTAGGCTTGATCACAATCTGTTTACACACTATGTTGAACACAAGTTATACACATGTTGCGCGCAGTGCTTTGTTATTATCTATTTATATCTATTAATCTTGATTTCTCACCGACACGCAAGTGTTGACGTTTTATTTTAACACATGTTCAGGTTTGCTGTAGCTGCTTTTGGAAACTCGAGGACACGTAGGATGTTTTCTTTTACTTTGGACCTAGTTTAAAATATAACAAGACAAATTTATGTATTTGAATATTATGAGTTATGTTATGTGATTTATGTTACTTTATGGTGTGTTATGCGCATGCGCAATGAAATGTATTTATTAAATATTGACACTCAAATAGTGTCACGAGTAATGAAACAATTGGTAGCGCCCCGATGTATAATCCGCCATCGGTCGGGGTGTTACAGATTGGTATCAGAGCTCCGTGACTTTAGTATTAGGTGGTTAGACGTAACGACCTAGAATACCTAAGAGTCCCTTCTCGCGCATGAGAAAAATCTCATGTTTGCGCGCTAATTGTTAATTACTCGATATTTATAAAATATGCTTGCGCATACGCAGCACATGATTTCATGTTTTATCCGCGATCTTTCGATTTTTATTGTTAAATTTCGATTCGTTTCTTTACTTACATATTCGTTTGTTGTTGGGACTTAACATTGAAAATCCGAAAAGTCATGGTGATACATGAATAGTTGATTTTCAATCCCCATTAACTTTATGTTCTAAAATTGAAGATTTGAAAAGTCATGGTGATACATGAATTGTCAACCTCCAATACTTATTTACTCGTATATTTTAAATTGAAGACTTGAAAAGTCATGGTGATACATGAATTGTCAACCTCCAATACTTATTTACTCGTATATTTTAAATTGAAGATTTGAAAAGTCATGGTGATGCATGAATTGTCGATTTTCAATTCGAATTCATTACCTGTATTAAGTTTGCATTTAAATTCATATTTTACTTCAAAATTTGATAGCATTTAACTCCGCGAAACAAGCTTCACAATGATAAACTTTGCGCTAAAACGATTTCCCATACCAAGATATTAACAAAAACTAAAACATTTATAGAATGCCTCCGCTATCAGCTCGCCGTCATCAGAGGAGAGAAGCCTCGCGCAGACGTATGCAGCGTCGTTCCCAGGAAATGGCCGCCGCAATAGCCCAAGCCTTAAATCAAAATAATACCAACCCCTCCGGATACAATATTAAGTCCTTTAATGCGGGTAACCCTCCGAAATTCACAGGGCTCGAAGGAGCCACCGTAATGCTCCAATGGCTCGAGAAAATTGAGAACACCTTCCTCCATACCCATTGCCCTCCAGACCGACGAACCTTATACGCCTCAATGTCCTGGAATCAAGGGCGCTTACATGGTGGAACAAAGTATCTCACGCGCGTGGCGCAGAGGCTGCTTCTAGCATGCTCTGGGAGGAATTCAAGGATCTTTTGACTCGAGAATTCTGCCCTCCCAACGAAGTAAAGCGCCTTGAGGAGGAATTTTGGAACTTGAAACAGTACATTGGCGAAGCGCGCGAGTACGCTACGCGCTTTCACGAACTGAGTTTGCTTGTCCCGCACCTAGTTACCCCTTCCCGCCGCGCCATCGAAAAGTTTCTTGGGGGTCTCCCCATGGAAATTCAAGATTCTGTATGGGCCAGGAACCCAGTAACCCTCTCTGACGCCATCGAGTTGGCCGCTGTGCTCAGCGACAACCATGTCAGGGCAGGAACCCTGTTCCTGCGGGGAGCCGAGAAGACCAAACTCACTAAGACTGTCCCAGAACCAACAGAAACCAAGCCAGAACCCTCAAACCGTAACAACCTCAAACGCAGGCGCAAACCCAATCATCAAGCCTACGCGCTTACCAACCCGCTCATTGTCCAGCAACCCGCCTACCAACCTCCAGTATACGCTCCTAACCCACTGTCAACCTACCCAACACCCCCTGTAGTCCATAACTATGCCTTAACCAATTCCGCACTCCCTGCCCCGTCAACTAAGAAACCTTACACAGGAAACCAACCCTTTTGCCCAACCTGTAAACTTCATCACCCAACTCAAACCCCGTGTCGACAATGCAACCAATGTGGCCGTATTGGTCACACTGCTGAGTACTGTAGAGTCCTTCCCGCCAACCCAATCGCGCAAACACCACCAACCTACCCGCAAAACCCACAATCAACATACCATAATCCACGACCCAGGTCGTGCTATAACTGCGGTAACCCAAGTCATTTCCGGAACGCGTGCCCGAGACTGCAAGTACAAATTACGCAAGCTAATCCGGTTAACCAAATTTCAAACCAAGTGGCGCGCGGACGAGCTTTTAATATAACCGCGCACCAAGCGCAAGCGAATAATGACGTGGTTAATGGTACATTTTTACTTAACGGACAATATGCATCTATACTTTTTGATACTGGCGCCGATAGGAGTTTTATTTCTCGCGCATTTGAACAAAAACTTGCGCGACCGCGAATAAACTTAAACAGAAACTTTACAGTTGAAATGGCTAACGGTGAAACAATTATAATAAACTCTGTGATCAAAGATTGCACGCTTAACCTTAATGAACATGACTTTCTAATCAACCTCATTCCCATGCCTCTTGGAAGTTTTGATGTTATTATTGGTATGGACTGGCTCTCGCAAAATCGCGCCGAAGTAATCTGCGCCAAGAAATTGATTCGCATTCCTCGGGAAAATGGTCAAGATCTTCATATCTACGGCGAGAAACCATCTAACGGTCTTAAACTTATGTCGTGCACTGAAGCCCGAAGACTTTTACGAAAGAAATGTGTCGCGTTCTTAGCTCATGTGGTCAAACCCGATGAAGGAAAGAAGAAACTTCATGAAATCCCCATCGTGTGTGACTTTCCTGAAGTCTTTCCCGAATATCTTTCTGGTTTACCTCCCGCTCGGGAAGTCGAGTTTCGTGTTGATCTTGTTCCTGGTGCATCCCCCGTAGCCAAATCTCCTTATCGACTTGCACCCACTGAAATGCAAGAATTAGCAAGTCAACTTCAAGAGTTGACCGATAAAGGATTCATTCGCCCTAGCTCTTCGCCGTGGGGTGCTCCGGTTTTGTTCGTTAAAAAGAAAGACGGTTCGTTTCGCATGTGTATCGATTACCGCGAGCTAAACAAGCTCACCATTAAGAACCGGTACCCCTTACCGCGTATTGACGACCTCTTTGATCAACTCCAAGGTGCCTCTTGTTTCTCCAAAATCGATCTCCGTTCTGGCTATCACCAGTTGCGTATCCGCGAAGAAGATATTCCCAAAACTGCCTTTCGAACCCGCTACGGTCATTTTGAATTCTTGGTCATGCCCTTCGGTTTAACCAACGCACCCGCTGTCTTCATGGATCTAATGAACCGGGTGTGTAGGCCTTTCTTGGACCAATTCGTGATCGTGTTTATCGATGACGTTCTGATATATTCCAAAACCAAGGCCGAGCATGAACAACATCTTCTGTTGGTGTTGCAAAAGCTTCGAACCGAACAACTCTATGCCAAACTCTCCAAGTGTGAGTTTTGGTCTGACGAAGTACAGTTTCTTGGTCATGTTGTAAACAAGATGGGTATTCATGTCGACCCATCCAAAATTGAAGCAATCAAGCACTGGATTACACCGGCCACTCCTACCGAAATCCGTTCCTTTTTGGGCTTAGCTGGTTACTACCGGCGTTTCATTTCGAACTTCTCAAAAATCGCCTTGCCTTTAACAGCATTAACGCGCAAAGGCAAACCGTATATTTGGGGCTCGAAGCAAGAAGAAGCCTTTCAAACGCTCAAGCGAAAGTTGTGCGAAGCTCCTGTTCTAACGTTACCAGAGGGTACTGACGACCTTGTCGTTTATTGTGATGCCTCCAACCAAGGTCTCGGTTGTGTACTTATGCAACGAGGCAAGGTTATCGCTTACGCGTCAAGGCAACTTAAAATTCATGAAAAGAATTACACGACTCACGACCTCGAACTTGGTGCAGTTGTATTTGCCTTAAAAATCTGGAGACACTACCTCTATGGTACTAAGTGCATCATTTACACCGACCATAAAAGCCTTCAGCACATTTTTGATCAAAAGGAACTTAACATGAGACAACGCCGATGGAACGAACTCATCAGCGATTACGATTGTGAGATCCGATATCACCCTAGAAAGGCTAATGTGGTAGCCGATGCGCTCAGCCGCAAACCCAGTCAACTCAACTGTATTTTGCCTCGCACGCAGCTTCACTTCGCGCCGATCCAAAGCAATCTTGAATCGCGCATTCGCGACGAGCAGCGCGCATCGATCAGCAAAGGCAACCTACGCGCCGAGTTAGCGTGTGGTGCAGAAGCACATCTAGTCCCTAACCTGAATGGAACTCTCTGTTATCTCAATCGCATCTGGATTCCCAATGATGAGATTCTTCGCACTGTCATACTGAGTGAAGCGCACAAAACTAGGTATTCCATTCATCCTGGCGCTGACAAAATGTACAAAGATTTGCGCCTTACTTTTTGGTGGCCCGGTATGAAAAAGGATATTGCAGTGTTCGTAGCTAAATGCCTAACTTGTTCTAAGGTAAAAGCTGAACATCAACGCCCATCTGGTTTGCTCGAACAACCAGAAATTCCCACGTGGAAATGGGAAAGTATAGCAATGGACTTTATTACCAAGTTACCCTTGACCGCAAGCAAACATGATAGCATTTGGGTAATAGTGGATCGATTGACCAAGTCTGCCCACTTTCTGCCCATTCGTGAAACCTACCGTGTTGAACAACTTGCGCATCTGTATGTCAAAGAAATTGTCTGCCGTCATGGTACTCCCTTGAGCATAATATCCAATCGCGATGGCCATTTTATATCTCACTTTTGGAAATCTCTCCAATCTGTGTTAGGAACTCGTTTGGACATGAGTACTGCATATCATCCTCAGACTGACGGACAGTCTGAGCGAACCATCCAAACCCTTGAGGATATGCTTCGATCTTGTGTTCTTGATTTTGGAGGTAATTGGGATTCACACCTACCTCTGATCGAGTTCTCTTATAATAACAGCTATCATTCCAGCATCGGTATGGCCCCATTTGAAGCACTTTACGGTCGAAAGTGCCGCTCACCGATTTGTTGGAACGAAGTGGGTGAAGTTCAAATCACAGGACCCGAACTAGTTCAAGAGACAACCGATAAAATCGCCAAGGTCCGTGATCATCTGCTGTCGGCCAGAAGCCGACAGAAGAGTTACGCAGATCGCAGGCGGAAGCCTCTCGAATTTCTAGTTGGTGATCTTGTTCTCCTCAAAGTGTCGCCCTGGAAGGGTGTTGTCCGCTTTGGGAAGAAAGGTAAGCTTGCACCTCGTTATGTTGGTCCGTTCAAGATTCTTGCGAGAGTGGGAAAGGTTGCCTACAAGCTGGACCTGCCGCCCGCGCTCAGCAATGTGCATCCAACGTTCCATGTATCCAATCTCAAGAAATGTTTAGCTGACGAGAACCTACACATACCACTTGATGAAGTTCAAGTTGATGAGTCTATGCATTTTGTTGAGAAGCCTGTTGAGATTATGGATCGCGAGGTGAAGCAAACCAAGCGCAGTCGCATCCCTATTGTCAAAGTTCGCTGGGAGTCCAAGCGCGGAGCCGAGTTCACTTGGGAAAGGGAAGATCAATTGAAGATCAAGTACCCGCACCTTTTCTCTGCGCATCCTACTTCGAGATAAATTTAGGGACGAAATTTCTTAAAGTAGGGAAGACTGTGACAACTGCCCAAATCCGACCCGACCCAGGTACCCGTTTTCGGATCCGTTTTTAAGATTTAAAATTTGATTATAATCTTTATAAATTTATTATATATATATATATATATTACTAATAATAATAATAATAATAATAATTCCTTTCCGCCGTCCCGCCCCTTTTTCTCTCTTGTCGCCGTCCCGCCCCTCTGCTTAACCCTTAAGCCTTGACCCCTTTTTCTCTTAACTCTTTGCTTGTCCTTTGGTTCTTCCCGCCTAAGGATGTCTGCGCAGCTCCACGCGCCAGACTCCTTACAAGGAAGCCTGCGTGAAGACCAGCTGTTCCTGCGATATGCGAGACGAACTCTTCCCGCGGCGCGCAAAGGATTGTAGTTCTTCCCGCGGCGCGCAAAGGATTGTAGTTCTTCCCGCGGCGCGCTAAGGATTGTAGTTCTTCCCGCGGTGCGCTAAGGATTGTAGTTCTTCCCGCGGCGCGGTAAGGATTGTTCTGTCTACCTTCGCCCTCGCGCACTCTAGCCTTCTCGCGCTAGACACTTAAGTCTTTTCTCCAGTTTAAGCCAGCCTGTATGCTTTTGAAATATCTTATCTTCTGTGCTATACCTGCCAAGGTATGGGCACAGTAGGCCAGATTTGACATCTGTCCGAAATGTCACTTTCGGCGCAGCTTGCTTACCAACCCTCTTGGTTGTCAGAAAAAGTAACTGGCATAATCTTTTAAAATCTTCTTTTCCATGTCTTGAACAGTACTTTGTCTGACCCCTCCCATGCAATGAACAGTAACCTGTCAGCCTTCCCCATCCCCTGCAGCTGCCACCATATCTTTTGCTTGTGATATCTTTTGCTTTTGATATCTTTTGCTTTGATTTGATAAGATCTTTTTCCCCAATTCAAGGGATGTGTTCCCTAGGGTTTTCCTATAAATAAAACTAATTTCTTGGATAATTAAACACTGCACTCAAACACTTAAACACTCCCCAAAAACCTTTCTCCCTTACTCTCAGCCGAAGATCTTCAGCAACTCCTCCACTCCCCTCTCTGCATCCGTCTTCTCTTCTTTTCTGCCCAGCCTTCAGCCTTCCCCATCCCCTGCAGCTGCCACCATATCTTTTGCTTGTGATATCTTTTGCTTTTGATATCTTTTGCTTTGATTTGATAAGATCTTTTTCCCCAATTCAAGGGATGTGTTCCCTAGGGTTTTCCTATAAATAAAACTAATTTCTTGGATAATTAAACACTGCACTCAAACACTTAAACACTCCCCAAACACCTTTCTCCCTTACTCTCAGCTGAAGATCTTCAGCAACTCCTCCATTCCCCTCTCTGCATCCGTCTTCTCTTCTTGTCGCCGTCCCGCCCCTCTGCTTAACCCTTAAGCCTTGACCCGTTTTTCTCTTAACTCTTTGCTTGTCCTTTGGTTCTTCCCGCCTAAGGATGTCTGCGCAGCTCCACGCGCCAGACTCCTTACAAGGAAGCCTGCGTGAAGACCAGCTGTTCCTGCGATACGCGAGACGAACTCTTCCCGCGGCGCGCAAAGGATTGTAGTTCTTCCCGCGGCGCGCAAAGGATTGTAGTTCTTCCCGCGGCGCGATAAGGATTGTAGTTCTTCCCGCGGCGCGCTAAGGATTGTAGTTCTTCCCGCGGCGCGCTAAGGATTGTTCTGTCTACCTTCGCCCTCGCGCACTCTAGCCTTCTCGCGCTAGACACTTAAGTCTTTTCTCCAGTTTAAGCCAGCCTGTATGCTTTTGAAATATCTTATCTTCTGTGCTATACCTGCCAAGGTATGGGCACAGTAGGCCAGATCTGACATCTGTCCGAAATGTCACTTTCGGCGCAGCTTGCTTACCAACCCTCTTGGTTGTCAGAAAAAGTAACTGGCATAATCTTTTAAAATCTTCTTTTCCATGTCTTGAACAGTACTTTGTCCGACCCCTCCCATGCAATGAACAGTAACCTGTCAGCCTTCCCCATCCCCTGCAGCTGCTACCATATCTTTTGCTTGTGATATCTTTTGCTTTTGATATCTTTTGCTTTGATTTGATAAGATCTTTTTCCCCAATTCAAGGGATGTGTTCCCTAGGGTTTTCCTATAAATAAAACTAATTTCTTGGATAATTAAACACTGCACTCAAACACTTAAACACTCCCCAAAAACCTTTCTCCCTTACTCTCAGCCGAAGATCTTCAGCAACTCCTCCACTCCCCTCTCTGCATCCGTCTTCTCTTCTTTTCTGCCCAGAAATCTCGGTAAATATATAATATATAATTTTTAATAATTTGTTTAAGTGACTTGCATATATTCAAGACATAAAAAACCAATCGTTAAACCAATAACCTCTTATTTATAGGTTAACTTTCGCTTGTTTAAAAGTTGGTTCTTACGCCATCTTTCAACACACCTTTTACAAGTGAGTAATCTCGTACCTAATCCCCTTTTGTTTTTAACGTTTTGGGATGTTCATGTGTTCTTACAACTTGAGTCTTAAACTTGTTTATGAAATTATGTGCGCAAAACCCGTGTGTTATGGACGTTTACTAGTGTTGTATATTTGTATGTGTGGATCATTAACCGCTTTGATCGGCCTATTCCGAAGTTTTCATGGATCCATTAGATGAACACGGGAGACCTATTGTTACGATTTTCTTGGTTTGTTTGCACATACACGAGTGATTATTTGTTTTTGCTCGATTTGGAGCACGCTATGAACTATGAGCTATGATCTATTTAGGCTTGATCAAAATCTGTTTACACACTATGTTGAACACCAGTTATACACATGTTGCGCGCAGTGCTTTGTTATTATCTATTTATATCTATTAATCTTGATTTCTCACCGACACGCAAGTGTTGACGTTTTATTTTAACACATGTTCAGGTTTGCTGTAGCTGCTTTTGGAAACTCGAGGACACGTAGGATGTTTTCTTTTACTTTGGACCTAGTTTAAAATATAACAAGACAAATTTATGTATTTGAATATTATGAGTTATGTTATGTGATTTATGTTACTTTATGGTGTGTTATGCGCATGCGCAATGAAATGTATTTATTAAATATTGACACCCAAATAGTGTCACGAGTAATGAAACAATTGGTAGCACCCCGATGTATAATCCGCCATCGGTCGGGGTGTTACACCTCAAACCGTTGAATCTGCAATGGATTTAGCTGGTTATTTGATGGGCGGCATGGTCCGCAATAAGGAAGAAGATAAGAAGGTGCCAACAACAACGGCTTCTCAAGGAAAGACTGGAGGAGGTTCCAACTTTAGAAGCAAAGGCGTAAACCGAAACAACTCGACGCAGTGCAAGACATGTAGGAGATACCACAAGGGCCGATGCAATTTTGCCCCGTCTCCTAAAGTATGTGAATCCTGTAATCGTACGGGACATGATGCTGCCAACTGTTGAAAGAAGAAAATGACTTGCTTCAATTGCAAGGAAATGGGCCATTTAAGTTTCGAGTGCCCAAAGAACAAGCCCGCTGCTGGTGGTGCGGGTGGAAGTGGTCAAAACAAGAAAGGAAACGCTCGAGTCTTGGTACTCGACCCAAAAAGGGCCGCTGACGTGCCAGAAACCATAAACGGTACGTTTCTAGTCAACGACACCTATGCTAGAGTTTTGTTTGATTCGGGTGCGAATTTGAGTTTTATAGATTATAGTTTCTGTAGTCTATTAAACGAACCATTAACAAAATTAGATAAAACTCTAAGCGTCGAGACTGCTAGCGGTGAAATCGTTAAGATCTTCGAAGTCCTTGAAAACGGAATAATCCTTTTAGCTGTTTATTTACTGCCTATTTGTTTGTTACCCATGATTCTGGCTGGTTTTGATATTGTACTTGGTATGGATTGGTTATCTGATAACCATGCCCGTATCATCTGCAATAGCAAAACTGTTAAACTTTAAGCCCCCGATAAACGAACGATTCGAATTGAAGGGGACAAAGACGCTGGCCAAGTTAGCATAATCTCCATGATTAGGGCTAACAAATGTTTAAATCAAGGATGCCTAGCATTCATGGCCTACGTCACTGAAGAATCTAAGCCAATATAAATCGAAGACGTTCCTATCGTTTCTGACTTTTCTGACGTCTTTCCTGATGAACTCCCTGGTATTCCTCCTGATCGTGAAGTAGAGTTTAGAACCGATCTTGTTCCCGAAACTGCTTCGATAGCGAAAGCTCCACATCGCTTAGCGCCAACCGAAATGAAGGAGTTGAAGAAACAACTTGATGAACTTCTTGAAAAAGGTTTCATTCGACTAAGTTCGTCGCCTTGGGGAGCACCAATTCTATTCGTCAAGAAGAAAGACGGTTCCATGAGGATGTGTATCGACTATCGTGCGTTAAACAAAGTAACAATCAAAAATCGATACCCACTTCCTCGTATTGATGATCTTTTTGACCAACTTCAAGGTGCTAGCTTCTTTTCAAAAATCGATCTTCGTTCTGGGTATCATCAACTTAAAGTCCAATCCGAAGACATTCCAAAGACTGCTTTCCGAACAAGGTATGGACATTATGAATTCACGGTTATGCCGTTTGGACTTACTAATGCTCCGGCCACGTTAATGGATATGATTAACCGTATTTGCAAGCCTTACTTGGATAAATTCGTTATCGTCTTTATCGACGACATACTTATTTATTCAAAGTCAAAGGCCGATCATGAAATTCATCTTCGAACGTTACTTGAAATTCTAAGAATCGAGAAGTTGTACCCTAAGTTCTCGAAGTGCGAGTTCTGGTTGCACGATGTGCAATTTCTTGGTCACATCATTAACGTAAACGGTATTCAAGTGGACCCCGCTAAGATTGAAGCTATCTCTAAGTGGGAAGTCCCGAAGTCGCCAACTGAGATCCGAAGTTTCTTAGGTTTGGCCGGCTACTACCGTAGGTTCATCGAAAATTTCTCTCGAATCGATGTTCCCTTAACCTCATTAACTCGAAAGAATATTAAATATGAATGGGGAACGAAGCAACAAGAGACGTTCGATACACTTAAACAAAAACTCACCCAAGAACCTATCTGGTTTGGGATGTGTACTAATGCAACGTAAGAAAGTAATCGCCTACGCCTCTCGTCAACTTAAGGTATCCGAAAAGAATTACACGACTCATGATCTAGAGTTAGGCGCCATAATCTTTGCACTTAATATTTGGAGACACTATCTCTATGGAGTACGATTTATTGTGTGCACTGATCACAAAAGCTTGAAACACATCTTTGATCAAAAGAGCTCAACATGCGCCAACGGCGATGGATGGAGACTCTTAACGACTATGATTGTGAGATTGTGTATCATGAAGGCAAGGCCAATGTCGTGGCCGATGCCTTAAGTCGTAAAGAGCATGAAAAACCTAAAAGAGTACGAGCGTTACGTCTAGAACTCTAGATTGATCTTTTTGAACAAATCAAATCCGCGCAAACGCAAGCAATCAATGAAAACCAAATCTCCGACGAAAAACGTAACGGCACCATTGACTCGCTAGTTAAAGGTGACGATGGTATCCTAAGACTCGGGAATAGGATTTGGGTACCAATCGTTGTTGGTTTGCGTGAGAAAATCTTGAATGAAGCTCACAAGTAGAAATATATGATGCATCCCGGAAGTGATAAAATGTACCACAATTTAAAGGCAAACTATTGGTGGAATGGAATGAAAAGGGATGTCACTTCGCATGTTGCGAAATGTTTGACTTGTTTGAAAGTCAAGGCTGAACATCAAAGGCCTTCGGGATTGCTTCAGAAACCCGAGCGTCCCGTATGGAAATGGGAGTTAATTACCATGGACTTTATTACTAAACTCCCGAAGACGACTCGACAACATAACGCAATTTGGGTAATTGTGGATCGATTGACAAAATCCGCACACTTCATACCCATAAATGAGTCGTATTCTATGGATAGACTAGCGCGTATTTATGTAAACACCATTGTCGCTTTACATGGAGTACCGCTGTCTATAATATCTGATCGAGACAGTCGTTTTACGTCTCACTTTTGGAAAAGCTTCCAACAAGCTCTCGGTACAAAGTTGAACCTTAGCACTGCTTATCATCCACAAACCGATGGGTAAAGCGAAAGGACGATTCAAACGTTGGAAGATATGCTCCGCGCTTGTGTGATCGATCTAGGTGGAAGTTGGGACGACCACTTACCCATAATGGAATTCTCGTACAATAATAGCTATCATGCAAGTATTCAAACCGCACCGTTCGAAGCGTTGTATGGAAGAAAGTGTAGAACGCCCGTGTGTTGGTCTGAAACTAGAGACAGTCAGTTATCTGGACCCGAGATAGTAGAAGAAACTACCGACAAGGTTATCCAAATCCGGGAACGACTTAAGACGGCACGTGATCGCCAAAAGAATTACGCCGATTTCCGTCGTAAGCCGTTAGAGTTCAATGTCGGTGACAAAGTGTTATTGAAAGTCTCACCTTGGAAAGACGTTGTTCGCTTCGGTAAGAAAGGAAAATTAAGTCCTCGATTCGTTGGACCTTTTGAGGTACTCGAACGAATCGGCACTGTTGCATACCGATTGCGACTGCCCAAGGAAATGCAAGGGATACACGACGTATTCCATGTTTCGAATTTGCGTAAGTGCTTGACCGATAAATCGTTGGCTATGCCATTAAAAGACGTTGAAATAAATGAGAACTTTAAATTCGTAGAACGTCCAATTCAAATTGAAGATTCGAAAAAAAAGAAATTAAAGAAAAGAACATTGAAAATAGTGAAAGTAAAATGGGACTCGCGTAGAGGGCCCGAATATTCTTGGGAACTCGAATTGGAAATGAGAAAGAAATACCCCCAACTATTCTTGTAAAGCAATCTCGAGGACGAGATTTGTTTCAAGGTGGGGAGAATGTAACAAAGTGAAAATTTCGAGTTCAAAGTATCAACTTTCCAAAGTCTAGGGACTAAAAATTTGCCAAATTCCAAACTTGAGGGTTAAAAATGAAAATATGGTTTTCCTGACCCATCGCGCTACGCGATGAGTCAGAAGAGACTCTCATCGCGTATCGCGATGGGGAGTCTGACACAATGTGACACGTGTGCTACGTGGCACATGGTGGCACCATGTGCTGCCACGTATCACCACGTGGCAACACTGCCGCCACGTGTCGCCACGTGGAGCGGTGACTGCCATGTGTCGACACGTGGCAGCCCTACCCTCTGCGTCATCAGGTCTATATCGCGGTACGCGATGCGATGGGGTCCCATAAATTGTCTATAAATAGCAAGGTCCGAGATTTCATTTTCTCACATCCAAACTCAGTTTACCTTTCTCTCTCTAACATCTCACTACATCCCGATAATCGTATACTCGATCCACCTCGATAAACGTGCCATATTTCATCGTAAAGCGTGTCCCGAACCTTCATTTGTGTATCGACGTTTATACCACCCTCCACCTACACTCAATCAAGAAGGTGTTGTTATAATGGCAATGAATCTCGGTAAGCGTGTTATCGAGAGTTGAAGTTTGGCGTTATCAATTGACGACCAAAGAGATCAAGCGGCGTTGGAGTGCTGCTCGAGTCCCTAGAGTTTCTATACGCCACTTAAGGTTAGGCGTAATATCGAAATCAATATAATTTAATATTATATTCAAGGCTTAAGCCTTAAGTCGAGGATATACTCGATACCTCGATAAAAGAAAAGAAAAGATAACATAACAAAGAAACGAATGAAAGTATGATTATGAATATTGTTGAATACGTATATATGTGTGTAAGTATATATGTAAATATTCTTTGTTATGAAATATTATTTAATGAATAAAGAGTATTCTTAAATAATAAAATAAAAAGATTACGTTTCTTGGAGAAGAAGAAACGTAGGGTTTTTAATATAAACTAAAGGTTTATAATTTACTTTTAAACTAAAGGTTTTCAAGTAAATAAGAATTGAACTAAAGGTTCAATCGAGGATTGAGATATAAGACTAAAGGTCTTAAGCCGGATCGTGTATCTGACTAACAAATATTTATACTCGTACTATAGGTGCGAGATAAAGAAAGGGAAAGACCCTTGGACGGTGAGTGAAGCCGATCCTAAAGCGAGAAGGTGAATACGCCCCCCAGACTTTTACTTGTTCAAAATGAGTCAACTTGTTTTATGAAATTGTTTACAAGAAACGATGTGTTCCTAAAACCGTTATAAATAAAGGGTATGAACCTAGCCCTCAGGCTCTGGTATACGTATGTCTGGATCCTTACATAGGTGGTACTATGCGATGAATGGGCATGATCGCACCACCCTTGGTCGTAGGACGCTCTCCTGCAGGGAGTACGACCGTTGTGTATATTTACGGGTACTTAACTAAGTCGAACGCTACGGTGTTTGCTGAGGTGACCTAGCGTAGAGGCTCATATTTATAATGTGTTGTTTAACTTTGTTATTCCTAAGCCACGTTGGGCCAAGGAAGGCGTAGTCTCGAGGGGTAATAAAGTAAAAGAAATATTTTTGTGTCAGCATGTTCACCAGCATTCGTTGCTGACGTATTTTATTACATTTTGCAGGTGAACAAATTTAGAGCTTGGAAATGACGAAGTACTAATATCCGATGGCTCGGATTCTTTTTGTAGAAGCTTAACATGGTGGTTTGTAAAACATAAACAAGTAATCTTTTGTTAACAACTTTCAACGGGTATTTTATAATTCCCGTCTTTTGATTGTATATATAAATTACACTTTCGATCCTTAAAGTTTTATAAAGTCTTCCGCAAAATAACGCAACTCTGAATTATTTACAAACACGATACCAACTTGTTGGTCACACTCCTAGGCCTTAGTTGGGGGTGTGACAGTTTTGTTAGGTCATTTGATGTGTGTTCTTAACTAGTTTATGATTGATATCGATTAAAATCATAGAAACAATAAAACTAATTAAATAGATAAAAGTGAGCTACTAGCCTAGAATGCTGTATGGTGATAGGTTATTGATAGATCTTTGATGTCAGGATTCCTAGATTTAGTTCTTCATAAGGAGTCCGTCTAGATTTGATTGTCAACTTAGTCTATTAAATCAATTGAGTCTTCTTAACTATCTTTAATTTCCGCGCTGCAAGGTAGGATTTCGTCATAAAGATACTTAGACATAAATTATTAAATAACTCTAAGGAAGTTTAATTCATAAAACTGGTGAGTCTTAAAACTTGTTAGAAATCCATAGGTGTCTTCTTGAAGTTCAAGAGTCATGTTCGGGTTTTCTGTCAGCGGTCTATTTTACGATCCCGGTTCCATAACTTAAGTTTCTCATTTAATTAATAACCGTAACTTTGGGGATTTTAGCCTATGCAGTTGCTTTTATTATCTGAATTAATCTAAGGTTTTTCATTAGTTTATTAGTTTAATCATTTAGGGTTAAGATATTTATATTAAATTAATCAGTTTTAAATGATGATGTTTTATTATTATTTAATTAATTAGGGTTTGTTTTGATTAATTAAGTATTAGTTTAATAATAAGGTTTAGTTAAGTAATCATTAGTTAATCATTATTATGTTTTAATTAATAGTTAATTATTTATTTAGGGTTTATTTAATTAGTTCAAAAACCCCCCCTTTAAATATTATTATTAAATAGTCGAGTCTAATTTGTTAATTTCGTAATTTAAAGAGTCTCGTGGGTTCGATATCCGGACTTACTTAGCTGTACTAGAGTCGAGCGGTACACTTGTCGGTTAGTAGTTTAAGAGTCTTGAGTATTACTTAGCGTCTACTTTAGCGTAATTTTAGTTAATAATTATTTGATTACTTTTAGCATATCAGAAACATAAAGTCCTTATGTGTTTCCAAACACTTTATGAATATAAAAATGACTTATTCAACCTTCATAAGTTATAAGAAGAGGAAATTAAGGAATCCCAAACACACCCTCATTGACTTAGTCACATTGCCAACCAACACAAATAAAAGAATATTTAATAAAATTACAATTATTAGTTTGGTTTAGTGAGCACTTATGCTTAACAATAAGTGGTGATGAGTTCATATCTCAGATAGGTGACAAAAAAGAGAGCAGAAATTACAAGTCAATCCTGCCTTGTGAAACACACACAGTTGACTAATGAAATAATCGTGATCCCCAAGCAAACAACCACTTGTAAACACTCCTACCATTTCTTTCTTCTATAAAATCACTTAACACAATTCTACACCCAAGATCATCAGCTCACAACCACAGCTTTAATGAGAAGAGAGGGCCGTCAACACGGCGTCGTTAGGAGCTTTCCAATCCTCCCCACTCCCTTATCTCGTCAACGCCGATATGTAAAAGCGGTGGACTCATCCTCAGTCGCTGGTTTATTCACCAAAGTTTCAAATAAGCACACAAATCAATCCAAATTCACAGGAAAATGCGGTACGGCACGATGCCTCGGGTGTCATGTACATCCGGTTTGTAAGTCTAAAGACAAGGCCAAGGGAACCATGAAGTTGAGATCAGTTGGATCTCATGATCGTGAAATGAGTGGTTGTTGTCCGACTGGTACTTCGGCTGTTGAAGCGTTAGCGTGTTTAGCTAGCGATGAAGGTTATGCTTATGATTATGATTATGGTGATGATAACGTTGAGTTTGGAATTGTAAGAGAATAACATATTGGGGTTGAAGATGAAGACGAAGATGATGGATGGTATTTGGTTTGACACTTTATGTGATTTGATCAGATTGGATCGTTAATTGTGTTATTATTAGAGGTGGCAATGGGAGTGGGTTGGGTTGGATTTGGGTGATGGGTCATGATGGGTATGGGTCAGGATGGATATGAGGTTATGATGGATTTTTAAAATAGAGGGTCAAGATGGATATGGGTCAAGATGGGTAAAACTAACTCATCTTGACCCAAGTGAAGGTTGACATACAAAGGGTTTTAAAAACCTCTCAAATAAATATTCAAAAAAATTATTAAACAAATAATAACTCAAAATATAAATAAAAAACGCAAAATGTAAAATAACTAAAATGTTTCCCCATCATCCTCGTTCATAAAAAAACCGTTTTTTACCGGTTTCAGGTTCGAGTTTTTCGGGGTTTTTTCGGTTCGGTTTTGTTTTTTTTTTCATTTCGGTTGGTTTCGGTATTTGCTCGGTTTCAATGATTTCGGTTTTGATTTTTCGGTTTCAGTGTTGTTTTGTTTTAGTCAGTTTTTTCGGTTTCATTTCGTTTTTATTGTTTCGTTTCGATTCATTTGTTTTATTTTGGTCGGCAACGTTTCAGTTTTTTTGTTTCGTTTTGCTAAGCTTTTTGATTGCATTTCGTTTTTTTTTGTTTCGTTTTGGTCAGTTTTTTGGTTTCATGTCGTTTTTTGTATCGTTTTGGTCGTTTTTCTATTTCGGTTCAGTTTCATTTCAGTTTTTTTGTTTCGTTTGGTCGGTTCGATGTTTTTAATTCATTTTGGTCTGGTTTTTAAATTGCATTTAGTTTTTTTATGTTTCATTTTGGTCAGTTTTTCAGTTTCAATTCGTTTTTTTGTTTCCTTTCGGTTGTTTTTCTATTTCGGTTCAGTTTCGTTTCTGTTTTTTTTGTTTCGCCTTGGTCGGTTCAATGTTTTTGTTTTGTTTTGGTCAGGTTTTAGTTGCATTTCGTTTTTTTTTTGTTTCGTTTTGGTCGTTTCTCTATTTCGGTTCAGTTTCGTTTTGTTTTTTTTTTGTTTCGGTCGATTCGGTGTTTTTGTTTTGTTTTGGTCGGTTCAGTGTTTTTTTTTGTTTTGACCCGCTTTTCAGTTGCATTTCGTTTTGGTCAACTTTTCGGTTTCATATCGATTTTTTTCTTTCGTTTTGGTCGTTTTTCTATTTCGATTCAGTTTTGTTTCGGTTTGGTCGATTCAGTGTTTTTGTTTAGTTTTGGTTAGCTTTTCGGTTGCGTTTAGCTTTTTTTGTTTCGTTTTGGTCAGCTTTTCGGTTTCATTCCCGTTTTTTTTTTTGTTTCGTCTTGGTCGTTTTTCTATTTCGGTTCAGTTTCGTTTTTGTTTCGTTTTGTCGGTTCGGGGTTTTTGTTTCGTTTTGATCGTTTATTGGGTTTCGGATGAGTCTTGTTTCGCACGTTATAGTTTGGGTATTTTGAATTAGATAAATTTTGGATTACTTGGATATTTTGTTTTGACCCATTTTAACCTATAAATGAAACTCACTTGTATGTTTCCAACCCATCCTGACCCACTTGAAAAAATTTTATGATCCATCCTAACCCATTTAACTTTTAAAGTTTATCAATCTTGACCCAAAACAATCCATTTGGGTTGGGTTTGCCACCCTTAGTTATTATTATTATTCCTTTACTTGTTTCTAACGTGTATAGCATAGTAATGGAGTCGAACGTTCCAAAAATAAATTTGCCTTTTTATGCTAACTACTACACCTAAGTATATGATATTATTATTATTATTTATTTTTTTTTATTTTATTTTTCATTTTAGAGCCCCACTTGGAGGCACTTTTTTTTTCAGAGACCCATCTAAGCCCACACGTATATGGTAGAATAATTAGTATAATAAGATTTTTGTTAATTTGAACTATTTAATGTTAGTTTATCTTATTCGATATTTTCCTTAAGGCATGTCTGCCTATAAGAAAATTTTATGGATCCAACTATTGATATTGTCATATTGCTAAGAACATTTAGCAACTACTACATTATGTACCAGCCCACCATGGACTAAAGAATAATATTATCCAAAAAAGGAATGTACCTAGTTTGTACCACAATAAGTCAACCCTTGTAGAACACGCATGCACAGTTGACCAACGAACACATCTTATTCTCCAAGCAAACAACCCTCTGTTACACCAACCATTTCGTTTTCTCCTATAAAAATCGTGATAACTCAATTCTACACCCAAAACCATCAGCTCACAACCACATTTCCAATGAAGCGAGAGGGCCGTCAACACGGAGTCGTTCCGAGCTACCCAATTATGAGGATCAAAACCCTCATGTATATATGTTTTTACCAAGAGTTGAATTTGAATTATATATTATGTATGTCTAAAATGTTATTTTCATTTAACGCTGACAAAACTAATCAAAACAAAACGACTTACATTACATTAAAGAAATCGAAACATTTAAGAAGCTGTTAAAAGAAACAAACATTATTACAAACAGGCCGTCTCCGAGAATTTAAATACATCGGCCGAGGCCTTGACAAAAAAATTTTTATTCGCTAGCGTACATGAATAAAACTTTTATCGGCCGATTTATTATAAACAGAAATCATTCTGAACATGTATTTATCTCATAAACCATTGCAAATAACCTTATTTTAACACCAAAAAACATATATATTTAATACGTATAAAAAAGTTTGTCCACCGAAACTTATGTGTCCCGGCCGATGGTGCGGCTTACACACCCTCCAAGCCTCCCATGTTTAAAAATTACAAAGAAACATTACTTGACAAGTAACCCATGTTGGCAACATACACGTATCATCTTCATCATCACACTAACGTTCGGATTCAGTTCTTTCAATAAAATTTCATCAAAGAGATGCATAACTGAGTTAGGTTTCCCACACTTGCTACAACCACCAATCAATATAGGATACAGCGTACCCTACAACTTCCATTAGTTCTTCGCTTCCTAGCTAGCGATCGAAAGAGAGCTAATGCATCAGAACCCTGTTAGTTTTTGCCCATTTCGTGCAACAAGATATTAAGTGCATATATGGGGCGCCTGACCCTTTGCTATCACTTGTCATTTTTGTAAATGCGCGTATGATCAATACTTGCCTTGTAAATTGCTTAATAAAAGTTTATGGATCCATCCATCAAAGAGGAATATTTGATGTTGTGCATTGTAATCGACCTATACTTTGATCACATCTGGCTTCCCCCGTTTATCAACCTCTAACGGTTCTTCTCGATCTTATCTCTTTTTTATTTGTTTTCCCTTTTTTCTTTTTAATCGGTGTTGCGCATTATGATCGGCCTACTTTGCTCACATACAATTTTAGAACTTCATTTGAATATATTACAGGAAGCCTTGAATTTCATTGGTGTAAGGCCAATTTTAGTGACTTACGATATCAAATTACGAAACCCATTATATATTTAAGGTCAAGTTAATAATTTATGCGGCGAGAAAACCGGACACGAAACAAGATCTTCGGTGCACGCGTTTAGCTTCAACGGTGAGAAGATCTTCTAGTTTATTTGTGTTTGGCTATGTATATGCCTTTATTTGTCATTTGTATGTGTGTGTTTGTATGGTGTTTTCACCCACCCAAGGGGAGCTCACCTTGGGTGAGGTCGGTTCTTTGTTATCAATATAAATCTTTTAACTGACAACGAGATCGTTCACTATCCTTATTATATTTACATTATTTTGTTCGGTCGTTTGAATTCACCGCACCCGTCTCGAAAACCGTGTCAAGAGCAAAACCATTTGTCGTGGTCGTTTTGGGATCTACAATTGGCCTACAAACTGTTTATTTTAGAACACATATAATACAACACTTTATTAAAAACAACAACAACCATACAAGTAAGATCCCATAAATAGCAAAAAGCACTGGACATCCGACGAAGATGACAACAACAATTTATTAAACAAACATGAAAATACGGTGTAAAGTAAAATCCGATACACAGAAATATTAAATTCCAGTTTCCAAGTAACTAGTAAAAGCCCTTGACATCTTATTCAATGTTACCACACTCAGCCAAATACGTATAGTATGGCTGTTGGGTCATGATGTGCTGGATCTCATATCATGACTGGATCAACAAGAAGAGACTTGATTGGATTAATGAGTTCTCCTACATTTGTGTAATGGTCCTTGTTCTTATAAAGAACCTCCATTGAACGTGCAAAACTGATTACCCTCATGGTTATAGGAAGCTTAACATCTTTACACGCGATGAACTCTCCGTTTAGTTCTATCCAAGCATCTTCAACTTTTCTACTGAACAGTTCATACGATTCTTGCTCACTAACACCATACTGCTTCATGTAGCATTCAATACCGGAGGCGACATGGTGTCTCTCTTTCTCCGCCTGTAATTTTTAATGATAATCTTAATATTCATTTGTAGCATTGCGAATATCACATTTTGATGTACCTTGTAGGTGACAACATCATCCATGGTTCTACAATATCGACAGCAAGCAGCGACGAGAGGAGGATCACTTAAAGCCCATTTGAACGAGTCATGTGTGATTACGTTACCCATGGCAGCAAGACCTGCTATAAACGCGCATTTATAGCCAATACTAATATATGTAACTTTTAAGTTCTCCTCCATCGTTGGTATATACCCTTCGTTTATCCATTTTGCTTCTACCATGTAGCTTTGGATATATTTTATCATCTATAATAGAACGATAATTGTGATAACAACAAATCAAAGAATAATATTAATGTAGTAAAATGATCTATTATCAACTCTTCTATCACACAAGTGGCAGTATCATTATGTTCCATAAGTTGAGGAACTAGGATCAGTATCATTATGTTAATTCCAAAAATTTCGATAAGGGTGGGCTAATTCTTACCGCCTCTTTGATATAGTTAAGATGAAATGATTTTCCCTCCTTCGACAAGGTTTCCTCCATCTCTCCAAAAAGGTTCATGAGGATTCGATATATAAGTTTCATGTTTTCAGGAAGCTCATCCGATGGTGTAGCTGACCACCTACAAATTACTTGTTACAATTAGTTGATAAATTAAAAATTACTTAGTTCTAGTTGACAAACTTCACATTCGTTTATAGATATACCTTTCAATTGCTTCAGTAAATTTCTCGAGTTCTTCATATGTCCCGTAGGCATCATAAGTGTCATCAAAAAGTGTTTGAAGCATTAAAAATCTTGCCAAGAAGACTCTAGATACAGAATAGTGTGGCTCAAAGTACACTGCTAATGCCCAAAAGTAGCATTCGACCGGTCTGTTTCTGGCGTAAGGTAGATTATTAGGAAGATCGTAATCTTTCCACCACCTACAAAAGATTAACACATATGTAACATGATTCTTTCTAATATTTCTGGAAATATGCTATTTAGAAACGTGACTGGTACTTCCAAAGTATTCTCTAATTAACTTTGTACTTCTATGTCGTTCACTACCTATAAGCTAACTATGCTAGTTCGCTTGGGTGGTAACTGGTAAGTGAACCCAACTTAGTTTATCACCAAACTTTATGGAGTTTTCTTGTCAGTTGTCACATGCGAACTTACTTTACCATTTGTTTATAGGGGTAGCGACCAAAAAAAAAAACTTAGGAGTACTTGTACATACTAATAAAATAAATTCAGATTCTTGGTTAACTTTAATGTATTGAAAGGTGAACAAAAAATTAATCATATTTTCTTACATGCAAACTTGGCTTAGCTCTTTCTTGTGCAGTGATTGAAGCAGGTTGAACCCTAACTTAGCAAGTTTGAGCAAAGACTCGTTACGAGAAGCTTGTTGTTCGTAGAATGGTATGTAGCGTAACGCCTCTAGTCTCGGTAACCTTTTATGCAAAGGTTTCTTCAGCGCTTCTTTTATCTCAGTAAATACATAAGAGTTTCTCATAACAGGATCATTTGCTATGTCACCAAGACAAGTTCTTGTAAAAGCAAGAGCCTCATCCAACATGACTTCACCAGGCACCCTTATAAAAGTTGCCTCATATAACTCAAGTAACAAGGGAACATCATTTTTTAAACTCTCTTTAAAAACTCCATCTTTGTCCTTGTATTGATTGAAAACATCTGTTCAATTTATATAAGAAATTAAGCATTAGGTTTTTACCACATCTTTATATTCAAAATGAACTTAATTACACGTATGCACTAACCACTTGAAACAAAAAATCCTTGTTGTCGCAGGAGACGAAGCCAAAGGGAAGCGTTAGCGCCTGTCCAGTTATCACCATATGCATCAAATATGTGTTGTAATGCTTGGTTAATCTCGTATTCAAAATAATATGCAACGCCAAGGCGTTGGATTGAATCGATTAGTTTTAACAGATTTGCATGTTGAATCGGAATATCCATCATTGTCAGTATTTCTCTACTCACTTCTTCTTTCAAATCCTTGATCATCTGTTCAACTCCATCTTGTTCTTGTTGCTTTATATACATCACATGATACCAAGATCAATATTAGTATATTACTCCAATGGACATGAAGAGGTATGTACCCGCCTCAACATCGAGCGAGGCGGGTCAACCCACAAGATATAGACAAAAAGCTTGAAATCAAGATATTATGAAGGCACAAAGCCAAAACCTATGCGCATGGCGCATATCACATATGCTCACGCATATCACATATGCTCACGCGTATCACATGCTCACGCACCATATATGCTCACGCATATCACATCTGCGCGTGGCGCATCCGCGCATGGCGCATATCACATGCCCACGCATCATACATGCTCACGCATATCACATCTGCGCGTGGCGCATCCGCGCGTGACGCATATTACATATGCTTGTGCATATCACATCTGCGCATGAAACATCTGCGCGTGAGAATAAAGAGAAGACCTCGCGCATCCTCAGGATAGGCGCATATCACACGTGCACATAATCAACCTCGTCCTTATCCAAATCAGGATAAGGACAACCTTGATTGTGCTCGTCAGCAAACCTTCCAGAAGGTATCCTTTAAGGAATAAGAATATGCTAATGTTGACAGCTGTCAATGAAAGGTGGACAACTCAGCAAAACCCATGTGCTACCACGTGATTGCACATGGGTCAGGTAAAATACCTGGGTCAGAGAATAATCAATGAAAAAGCACCAGGTGTCCTAAGGACACGTGGCGCAAAGCAACAGGAGGAGGCCAAAAAGACCCTAATGGGATCTGAGCCCAATCATTTGGAAACCCTAACACTATAAATACCACACCACCTCCACAAGGGGAGGTAAGCAAGAAAATACATTCCAATTCATTACTCACTCTCAGATTATTATTATCTTCTCCTATAATCTCTTATTCTCACACCGGAGGGTTACCCCAAAGAGGATCCCTCTGTCCCTTTCTGAGGGGTAAGTTCACGGTGCTGCTCGTTTTGTAGGTGGAAGAACTCATACTCCGGAGAACCATCGGTGAAATAGCATACTCATACCCGAGGAAAGTTGATCGTCTACTAGTGAGCCGATCCACGTTTCTTCATTGGCGCCATCACCTATTACAACGGCAACAAAATCTCATCAGTTCTCTCTAAAAAAAAAATTTCACCATGGTTTCTGGTGTTCGTAACAGCGATCAAGTTCTGGAGGATATTGAGCGTGAGGATGTTAATGAGGGACAGCAGTTTCTGAGAGTGCCGCGTGATTCTGCGCGCACCACCAGTAACCATCCCTTCATCACAACTCCTCATAGCCAGACTGAAACTCCTCCAGACGATCTCACGTTCCAAAATCTTACCGGCGCGAAACAAAAAGGACCAATGGGTCCAGAAGATGAAACCAGTGACCCTAAAGAATGGCTCATAAACGAGCAACGACGTCTAATGGACAAGTACAATGAGCTGGTCAAACACAAAAAATTAGCCGACTTAACACAAAGGCTAGCGTTTGATAAGCAAACCATTCAAGGAACAACAAAAAGGACACGCGCGCCGGAAGATGGTCACTCTGTTCACACTGAACACGCTGAGTTTAGTGATGAAGAAGTGCACAGCATGAGGAAGACGCGAGATACTCATGCAGGAGGCTCACAGCTCCGCGCGCACATCAACATGGCGCCTGGAGTCAAAGCCGATATGGATCTGTACACACCGTACAGCCCACCAGTGAGAGGGCAAGTGGACGTAACCACACCATACAGGCCAGCCATCTTGGTGAAGCATTCAAAATTCACTGAGCGCATCGCGAAGGCTCCCATTCAGCACAAAACCAAGATGCCAAGTGGTTTCGGCAAATATGACGGCACAACAGATCTAGACGATTTCTTACAAGGTTTTTATAACACTGAAAACCTAGAAAGCTGGACGATGCCAACATGGTGTCACATGTTTGCTCGCTGCCTTACGGGCGCGGCGCGTGTCTGGTTCGAAAGCTTGCCGACTGGACAAATCGATGGGTTCGAAGAGCTGTTGGAAAAGTTCCAAGCTCACTTCGTACAGCAGCGCAGACACACGCGCGACCCTGATGACATCATGCACTGCGTGCGCAGGAATGATGAAACGATTGAAGACTACATAACTCGTTTCAATCAGGAATCTCTTGCTATTGGAGGTATCACTGAGCAACTCTTGCGCGTGGCCTTTATACAAGGTGCGCGCAGTGATCAACTCCGCAGAGCTCTCGTGAGCAGAGATGGCATGCCAAAAACTGTTTGAATCTTCCAAAAAGGACGTTAAATAATTTGTTAATTATGTTTGTGAAGAAGTTGACACACAAAAATGTTCATGTAGTTATATCTATTAATTTAATTGGCAATATACCTGGTTGAAGACGAGAAATTGATCTCCCCAGATGTCGAGAGGAAAATTTGCAATGGGTCGGATAACATCATCTTTTATTATAGACATAATCAGTATCTAGATATAATATGGATCAAGTCGCTTGAAGTTCAAATAGAGGTGAAGGGTATATATAGAGGGGTGAAGATATTCTCTCGACTTATCACGTCGAAAGGTCACATGGTCAATACTCACCTTTATGTTATTTAAATCTAATAAAGCATATTCCCTGAGAGCATCTATAACAATAAAACTCCATAAATCGTCACATCAACTGTGACATTCGTCAAATTTGAGTCTCAAGTTATATTAGTTTTGTAAAGTTTTATTTTGTAAAACCGACTCAACATTTTTAGAACCTTACTAAATTATTACATAATATTATTATAGATCTCGATCATCAATAAACCGATGTTTATCACATTATAGTGACGCTAAAAAAAACATAAGGAGTTCAAATTGATTACCGTAAAGTCGTTATGAGTTTTACAAACCTTTAGACTCGTATTTAAACTTGATTGAAACTTAAGGGGGTTTCCTGTAAATATATATATATATATATATATATATATAACTTAAAACCCTAACCCTAACATCAAATAACCACAGCCGCACCCTCCCTTTCTCTCTCAATTTTTCGGCAGCCGCTTCCGGCGGCCAGAGCGGTGGTCCGGCGAGCTCCTTCACCATATCCGACCCCAAACACCTCTGCCGCCAATCTGCAACTCCTATCAACCCCTTTTATAAAAAAACTCTTATTTATTCTACAACAACAAACCTTTACAAACCGCCACATCATCCACTAATTCTCCAATTAAACTATATAAACAAATTATCTTTCATAATATATGATAATTATTATAGTTTTTATTTGTCATAATATTTAAATAATACTATGTAATATAAAATTAAATTAAAAAAATAGAAAAACATATCATCACAACTTGTTCAACATCACTCTTAAATTCAACATTGCATATTTTCACCTTCAACGCATATCTCATCTTCCACTTTGCAATTCAACATCACTCTTAAATTCCGTCAACACATCCATCCTTAATCAAATCAGGTTTGACCTTGATCTTTGAATTTCATTCTCCAATTTTGCCCTGAAGATTATGTTATTTCCGGTTGAAAAATTAGGGCTCGTAAATCGTAATTGGGTTAAAGGGTGAACTTATTCAACATCAGCTCAAGCCATTGCCATTTTTGATCCATCCTTCTTGTTTATTTTTCTATATTATATAGCATGGGCCTCATATCCTCACGTCCCCAGAGCCGGTTGCAGTCACGGACTACTTCACCGGACTTGATGGCTACAACGGTGAAGTTTGTGCTTGCCTCGTCCGCTGTTGGGCCACATCATCCGGACCTTGGGATGAGTAGCCCGTTGTGGATGCTCTAACAAAGAACTAGAGGAATTTTCCATGCATTTATGCAGTACGACAAAAATTTGATATATGCAGAATGTATAAAATATTGTTTATAATAATATCATACATAATCAAATAAATTATGGTATACTGGTTTTAAATAATTCAAACTATTACATTAGTCACACATTTTAACATGTTGTTTCCAACGATCCACGACTAACGTAGTATAACTCTCTTAGTTTCTGACCGCTGGAAAACGTTTTCGACCAAAAAACTCAACCTAGGCGATGGTCACCGGAAAACTTCTTTTCAGATGGAAAACGTCGGTGGTGGTGTTCGAATATTGGTGGTTAACGGTGGTGGTGATGCGTCGGGTATTCGTGTTCAACAATGGTTTTCAAGTGGTGGTGGTGGTGGTGTCGGTCGGTGGAGTGGTGTTCAGGTGGTGGTGTTAATGGTGTTGTTCAGGTGGTGGTGGTGGTGGCGGTCCAAGTTGAGTTTTTTGGTAAAAAAGATTTTTACGACGGCCGGAGACTAACGGAGTTACAATAGTCATGGATCGTTGTAAACAAACATGCTAGAAGGTGAGACTGTCACTAGCCATTTCGTTAGCTAGGACCAACAACGACTAAAAAGCGATAGTTGAGATTATTTAAAATCAATACAGTACCATACATTAAACACATAAGTTCTGAGTTACAAAGTTACGTTGCATTACGGTACCGAAACAATAACAATAGTGATAAAAAAAATACATAAACCAACTTGTATCGAGACCAAAAACCATAAAAAGTTGTTCCAGCAATATCAGTTTGCTATAAAAATATGTATATTACAAGTTAAAAAAATATTAATATACATTGGTTTAATTACACAAAAGTTGTCTTATATAACTCAACAAATAAAGTCGTGATATATTTAAAAAGATATCAATACGTGTCAAACCAGAGCCAAAATCATAAAATCAAATACCAATTTCCTGTATCTATGTTGTTCGGTCAATATTGGTTTGATTCAATAGTTCAATACTCGAAATAGTTATAATACCAAAACTATTTTATCTCGAGTATAACTTTGTTCTCAACCAAATTAATATTATAATGTTGAAGAAAACTAAATTAATTACACAATTGCATATTTACCTTTTTAATAAGGTTAATGAACACAAATAAACTAAATGAATAATAAAATATTATTTAAAACTAAACTTTTTGCGAAGTGTTATTGAGATGTTAATATTCATTGGTTAGTGTTTTGTTATTAAACAAATTCAAATATACAATAACCATTTTTTATACAAATCTTTCTAACATCAAATTGGAAATCCCATCAACCTCATGAAATTTTCAAGTTTTTAATCTTAATCTTGATAATTACAAAACACACACATTTTAAAGTTCACTTTCTTCAAAACTAATTTCCATTTAACCCCTATAATCTAATAAATTCAAATATAGAATACCCATAATCCTTGAAGATCATTTCTAGGTTTTTTTTTATCTGATCTTAAAAACTGGAAAAAAAAAACATTTTCAATATTATTTTGCATTAAAACCAAAAATTTATCAAACCATATATAATTATTATCCCTTCTTGTTCATGCATATATCTTGAAAGAAACAAAAATGATATCCATAAAATTCATTTATAGATTTTTATTTTAAAAAAAAATTTCAAGATTATTTTTGTTCAAAATAAAAAATGATTCCCTTCTTCGTGCTTAAAATTTTGAAAGTAGTAGTAATAATAATAATAATAATAATAATAACAACAAGTTATGTACCCGTCGCGTTGCGACGATGCATTAACGTGCATTCAGTCGGTAAAACCCGAGTGTTGCAGCGACGAGTTGGGTCGGTATTAGTTACATTCGTTACAGTTTTGGAACGAAAGAAAAAAAGAAACTCATATAACTTACGATATTATTTCTAAAAACGTTTATTCGTCGGTAAAATTTGGGTGTTGCAGTGTCGAGTCGACGCGACTTCAATTTGTTTCGATTACATTCATTACAGTACCATAACTAAAACAAAAAAAGCAACAAAAAATGCACACGTTTAATGCTCGGGCTCGCCACGTTGCGGCGGTGGGACACAGTTTCGGTTGGTATCGTTTAAGTTTGTACATCACCAACACTAAATAAAAAATTATAACTTTGCAAAGACCTAAAACAGTATCAGAATACATACAACTTAAAATAAAAATGATATGAATTGGTCATGCGTTAAACCCAAAAAATAAATTTGTAAACACTCATAATAGTATTGACATTCGTATAGCCAATGATACAAAATATTAACATAATTAAATTAAAAATTCCGTCAAGTTACCTTGTTTAAAGTACGGGCGTCGCAAGGGCGAATCAACGTGAATTCAATCGGTATAAGTTAGGCTCATTACAGGTACGAAAACTAAACCTAAAAAGGAAATTCGTTAAATTATCATATTTAAAACATGGTTAAAGAACTAAAAAGAGTTAAACTAATAAAACAATCAGTACATTTATAACATTGTTAAAAAACTAAAAAGAAAAAAACTAATAAAGCAATCAATACATATGTTAACATAGAAGAATAATCAAAACCAAAACTTGCTGGCAAAAAGGATCGAACCCTACACACATGGAATTGTATACAGGCTCCTCAACCATTAGAACAACCCAACATAATGATTAAGCTATGAAATTTATTCTATAAAAGGTCAAAGTGAATATTTCAAAAAGCACCTGTGGCACCGACAATCTGATTTTAATCTATAATAATAATAATAATAATAATAATAATAAAGTAAAGTTAAAAAGAAAATGTGGTGTAGTGGTAGGAACATTGGGTTTCATACCGGACACCTAGGTTCAAACACTTTGAAGGGCATGGGTGGCTCAATGACGGAAGACATGGATATTTGTGATCTCCAGTTCGGACCTGAAGGTGTCCGAGTGTCACACCCCGACCAAAGGCGGCGGAACATGCCGGGGTGCAACCGATTGCCCAAATACACAAGACACTATTTAAAGTGACAATATTTAATCAACTCATTTATTTCATAAATCAATAATCAACACCTCTCGTTCACACAAACAAATTTAATACAAGTAACATTTATATTGTTCGTTTTACTAATACCCTAATAGTCTTGGTAACGTTTCTCATCAAGTCCTCGATTGAAACAAAAGTCAAACCTGTAACATTTCATAAAATAAAGTTTGTCAACACAAAGGTTGGTGAGCAATTCATAAGTTTGAGCATATAAGTATATAGTAATAAAAAGCCACAAAACTTGTATACAAAACAATAAATAAAAGCTATAAACTTGGATAAAATAGTTATCGCTAAACAAGTTAGCGACACCCAACTATAAGGGGATGTCAAATAGTTTAGGATTTTATAGTTATCATTAATTGCATTACGTTAACGACACCTTGCCAAGAGGGGTTGCCAAATGGTCTAGGATTTATAGTTCCACCATCCAAAAGCTGTAAACATAGTTATCGCTAACAAGTTAGCGACACCCAACTATAAGGGGATGCCAAATAGTTTAGGATTTCATAGTTATCATTAATTGCATTACGTTAACGACACCTTGCCAAGAGGGGTTGCCAAATGGTCTAGTATTTATAGTTCCACCATCCAAAAGCGATAAACACATAAGCACATAATCATGTAAGCGTAGAACACCAAATCAAACATTTATTCAAGTAGAGTATACAATCATGTTTGTGGGGTTTAAGATTCAAGCAAATAAAGCATTTAGTTTAATAAGAATGAAATGTCACCCCAAAACGAAAGATGGAAAAAGGGGTATGAAAGTACTCACCTCGATTGATGAATTCAAAACTAATTAAGTGATCGACATATAGAAAGCTTGTGAACGAAACGAACGAATCCGACTTGAAACGATAAACACCTTAGCTAAAAATAAATAATGTAATATATTAATGAACTTGAAACTACTATGGGGTAATATGTCCAAGGCTTGATGCAAAACTACTATCGAGCCGGGGGTCTCACCGGAAGCAGCCTCTCTATCCCCACGGGGTAGAGGTAAGGCTGTCTACATCTTACCCTCCTCAGACCCTACCATAGCTTTGCTATTGGTGGGATATACTGAGTACGATGATGATGATGATGATGATGATGATGATGATGATGATGATTAATGAACTTGAAACCATGATGAAACTATATTGGAAACAATGAACGATGAGGTTCGGTTGTAAATCGGATTACTGGTTAATTTGTTAATGATTAGGGACTCGTACTTAATTGATAATTTAAAATAAAATATTATTATTTTATTGGGCTTTTAAATAACTAAACCAATATTAAAATAGAACTAGACGGGCTTAATTTAAGAGTTCGGTTTTCATAAAATGAATTGATAATAAAGTTTATAATAATATTATTAATGATAAAAGATAGTAACGATAATAATAATTTTAAAATATGTTATATATATATGTATATAGATATATAAGTTAATGATAATAACAATAACTATTACTAATAATACTAATATCGTATAATAATTATAACAATAATTATTATTTATAATACTAATAATAATAGTTAAAGAGTAAAATCTTGGTATAAATTTAAAGTGTTGTTGATAAAATAGTAATAATAATAAGTAATGTTGATAGTAATTAATGTTACCATACTCGATGTTGGTTCGATTTCTAAATGAGTTCACAAAATAACTATAATGATATTATTGCTAATGATTAATGATAATAATACGATTTTAATAGATAATAATAATATGATCTTTTAATAATATTAATAACCACTTTAATATTTATAATAATGATAATAATAATAAATATATATATTAGTAAGTTTAATATAATAATACTAATAACAATTTTTATGTAATAATGTTAGTACTAATAAAAACCGAAATTTGTTAAGTATAAAAACAACACCAAAACCGGTTTAGGATGAGACTCGAACCCGAGGCCTCTAGTCTAAATCACTAACGTACAACTCAACCGAAACCAAGGTAAACAATTGTTAATTTAAACCCATAAGAAAATAATATAACCATTTCCCGGGTGTTCGTCTTTTACCCAAATAAAAAACAACACTATATCCAAAACAACTCGTTTCAAAATATATAACCAAACAATGTATCCGATTATTAACAATTTAAATCTGACAATGAATATATGAAAAATTAATAATAACAAAACCCAAATTATATTGTACCTATTAGCCGTACACGAGTCATGGCTCTATACCGAGGAATGAAACGAGTAGCACCTGCCGGAGACGGAAACCGCAACCGGAAGGAGAGGGGGAGAGAGAGAGAGAGCCGAGAAGAGAAAGAGTCGGAGAGGGAGAGGCTGAGAGAGAGAAAGAGAGCTGCGGGGAGGGAGAGAGAGAGAGAGAGACGAGAGATAGAGAGAAGAGACGGGGAGAGTGCACGGCGTCGGAGCTCGTCGCCGGAATATCCGGGGTCGCCGGAAAAACGCAGGGGGTGGGGCGGCCAGAAAATCGTGTGGAGAAAGGGAGGTGGTGGTGGTGCGTCGGAGGTACAAGGCGGGGAAGGGGTGTTGCGGCGGTGGTGGGGTGGCTGAGATGGTGGTGGTGGGTGGTGTTCGCAGGTCGCCGGAGCTCGCGGCTACCGGAAAACGGCAAGGGTTATGGGTGGCGGCTGAAATAATAATGTGGTTAGGGTTAGGGTTGTTAGTTTATACAGGTGGGTATAAAAGTTACATTTTTGGTCCCTCAAGTTTCAATAATGGTTTAATACGAACTTAAAGGTTTGTACAACTCGTAATGACTTTATGAAAATCATTTTGAACTCCTTATGTTTTTTTCTTAATGATAGTATAATATGACCAACATCGATTTATTTACGGTCGAGGTATATTATAATATTATATAATAAATACATAAGGTTCTAAAATGTTGAGTTGGGTTTACGTATTAAAAGTTTACAAAAAAACGAATATAATTCGAGATCTGAATTTGACGAATGTCACAGTATCCCCAACTTTTTGGAAATTTCGTCCCGGAATTAAAATAAACTTAAAGAAAAAGTGTTTATTAACGATTGTTGTTTTTAGTAAGATAATTGAATGAACAAATTTTAAGCAAACGAATAACGTCAAATCCTTGCATGATTTGAAAAACGTTACAAATGAGAAACATAATAAAGGCACTTATATATAGGATGTACCAGCGGCGTATCCACCATGCCCTTATTATGTTTTCACATTTTTATCGTTTTTCTGCCATCATCCTCGGGTCTGAGTTATCGCACACAACCGTACTCACCATGGTTTCCATACGGGGATCTCGATAATTAAGTGTGCACCCATAATTATTTAGATCGTCGCACGGTCCACATGTTTCGTTCCATTGTGTGGTTTAAGAGACATATTTATTTTGAAATCTTTAAATAATAGATGTGTAAATAAATTTGTTGAATTTTACCAATATTGACAAAACAGTACTAGCGGTTGAGAATTTCGGGATTAACTTTTTAATAAGTAGGAAAATGGAATACATAAATGAAACAGTTTAAAGTCTTAGAATATAAACCAAGGCGAAAATAACAATTCGGCTTAAATTAAGTAAGGACGATAAAAAAAAATTAGGGTAAACAACATGAAATAAGATTCGAAGTCAAAAGTCATCAAGATAGTTACCAAAGTCTATAAATCGAGGTACTAAATGAAATTGATAAGATGAAACCCGATAAATAGAAATGAAAAGTCCAATAAATGATCACATAAAGTTGGGATAAACGATTATACAACTTGTAACAACGTCGTACGATGAGTTTCATACGTGTACAAACTTAAGGTTATAGGTAAATGAGAATACGATTACGTGAAATCACGAGAATGAGGTGACTTTCTTTGGGATGATGCATACGTGTCAATATGAATAAAATAGTATTTAGTTAACAACCCAAAACAATCGATGAATTGTGATAAAAACGTGAATACGACCACTATTTTGAAACCATTTATATAATCGTCATCATAATAACGTTTCCTAATAGCGCCAAAAGTTGTAGACATCCACACATAGGCCATTAATAGATTAGATAAAATGATACAGAATCATGCATAGAATCGTGCTTACATAAATGCTCAAATATAAATAACATAGTCATGAAAATATCGTTCAAAAAGATAAACAAGATTTTGGCGAAGTTAAGGTTTTGAAAGTATTACACAAATTGTTATTGAATAGTTTGCACTCGGTCATGAATAATCAAAACATCAAAATGAAATCTCATGTGCATGATATTGTTATCGAAACATCTCCTCAAATGAAAAGAAAAATTGCAATAATCGTAAGACTCGAACAACTTTCGAAATATGTAAAATGCGGTAACGCATTGCTAGGGGAAATATTTAAATCATTATTGAACGTAAATCTTGTAACCCAAAATGGTTAAAGGAGTTTGTATACATAAAGTTATTGTGATGAAAATAAATTATATAAAGTGATGATGCTTGCGATAATAAGAGGTAATAGTTTGCTTAAATTGTTATTGAGCAAAAATTTGTGTTACAATATAAGATATTTATAAGCGCGTCCCAAAAGATTTGCAAAGCCATGGTCATTGGGTTTATGCAATATGGTGAAAGTTATAATTTATTACTAAATAAATCCCGTATTCAACATTCAAAATGAAACCTCGTATTTATAAAGTTATTAAGAGATTTATCACCTTATGTGACAATATTTAAAATCTTGAAATGATACACATAATCGTTTAACAACCTTTGAAGACAAATCCTCATAATCAAACTTTGTTGTCATTTCCGTATTACATTTTACAAAGATGATTTATAAAACGTGAGTATAATAATACGTAAATCATCCTCTTTTTGTAAAAGTTTATAATTTAAAAAGCGATTATTTGAATGCATGAGGTTGTTATAAATACACTAGTTGTATGTAGGTATACATATATATATATATATATATATATATATATATATATATATATATATATAAAGAATTAAGGGTAAAACGAAGCTTGTGTGTATATGGAGAGGTTTTAGGCTTCGAATGGTGAATGGTTTGGAAATTTGGTGAAGAGTGAGTATGTTTTGGTTGACTTGCGTAGTTGGGTTTTCTTGAGTTGGATTGATAAGGTTTGTTGAGTTTATGTCGTTTGAGTGAGTTAGGCTTGGATGATTTGTGTGAGTAGTGGTTGGGCTAATAGGTGAGGTTTGGCTTATTTGAGCTCGGGTTAAGTTGATGGGTTGAATAATTTGATCTTGGCTAGCTTGGGTTGAGATTCGGTTTATTCATGTATTTTGTAAGAAGTGTTTGGGGTTGTTACTTTTGATATCAAACTCTATGGTTGGATGGGAAACGGTGTGACGATAAGGTTTGGTGAATTTACATAGCATGGGTCGAAGGATTTGATTCATAGTTGGGTAAGCTTTGGTTATTATATGTTCAAGGCATTTTGTGGGAGTGTTTGTCGGTGTATTTAAAGTATTATGATAGTAAGTTTGGTAGGTTTTTTTTTTTTAACTAATGATAGGTATTAACTTGAAAATATCATATTTTATAAATAATGTTTGAAACATCCAAGAAAATTTTGATAATAAAAATTACAAGTTAATATATATATGAATATATATATATATATATATTATAAATAGAATTTTTGAGATCCGAGCGTGTGAATCACACAAAAAAAAAATTTTTAAAGATTACAATAAATTTTTTTTTTGCTTATGAGAAAATTTAAAATATGCAAATTGAATGTCAAAATTTGTTATGAGGTATCAAACATTGAATGATGAGTGTCGTTTTGGGAATATAAAGTTGCGAAGTGAAAATTTTCTCTTACCAAGTTCATTATTTAATATCTTGTGACAAAAATATTATAGTAAGTTAAAATGACCGGCATTGCAAATCGAGAAATCACAAGTAAACAATTTTTGGTCTTTAAAGTAAAATTTCTATGAAGTTTTGCATGAGAATATCAAGAAGATTACAAGCTATGAGTTTGTGACTTTCTTGAAAAATCATGGCAAAGTTATCATAAGAATTTTAAAACGCGGAAAATCGTATGATTTAAATTTTTTTATTTGCGAAAATTTATAATTAACGAAAGATTGTCTGATGAAAGTTGTTATGAAAATAAAATTGGGTGGTGAAAATTTTACCACGTGTATTATATAATATAGTATAATTAAAAATGTCATGAGAAGTTTAAATAATTAAAATTTTGAAGTGATCGTGCAAAGTAAACGGAATAGTTATAAAAATAAAATTTTTATAAAATTTTCGTGCAAGGACTTTAAAAACAATTTAAAGTTTATACAATAGGAAATTTACTTGAAAAGTTGAGGTAAAATTTGTTATAAAACCTTCTTATTATGATAAAATTTATATAATAAGATCTTTGTATGTAAATAGACTTAATAAAAATAACTGGCATATTAAAATCATTACGAACAGATCGAACCAGCTATATATATATACATACATATATTTTTAACTTATATCAAAGAGATCATAATGAATGAAACTTGTAATAAAATCACACTATTAGGGATAGTGTGAGTGGAAGTAAGGTTCGTGTCCACAGGGAAGGCGTTTTAACAATTTTATAACCGAGAACGATTTAGACCTAGTATTCGTAACTAGGGGGTTTTGTGCAAATTATAAATTATATAAGCATAAAACTAAATAGTAGTAGTACAAATGTTTAACATATAACTAAGAGATAAAATAACTAACTTAGAATAAACAATTATTAAAGATAGTTCCGAAAAAAAGGGGTATTTCATACTTCTTATTCGAGTTGCGATCATCAATAATTATGGTGCAATGATTTTTATTATTACAAGATTTGTATCAATACTAAACGTCACGCCTTTCGGATGTTCCCTCCATCTATGTCTAACTAAGCACAGTTTGTTAGTTAGAGCCAACTCGCTACCCTAAGCTCACGCCGTTCGGATCTTAACGTGCGAGTTGCATGTGATGAAAGTATTAATTATCATTTAGTGTTCACGCCGTTCGGAATACTAAATCACATTGTATAATTTCTATAACAAAATTGAATTCATAGACAAACACAAAATCGTCATTTGTTCCTTATTTATCAAGATTAAAATCATATTTCATATTTTAACTTTGAAGAACGTCATTAGCATATTAATAAATTGATCAGTTTCATTAACAAACTAATTTGAATCATAACAAAGTTTTGGATTTAAAGTTTAAGAAATTATACAAACGAAACCTTCCAATAATAAAATCACATAACTATTTCACATTCGAATCATAATACAAAATAGAGCCCTTAATGTCGAAACTAATAGATTATTTGCCTAACGTAGCAATTAACATAACCAAAGTAAACTTACAAAGTAAAGACATACTTGTGACATTCGTCAAATTCGGATTTTGGTTATCTTTCACGTTTTATTTTTAATAAATTATACTTCGAACCCGTATTGTATTGTAAACCCGACCCGGTAATTTTATTAATCATTTAAGTCGATCTTTAAATTTTTCACGTACTTAGTTCATCAAAACCCGTCATGTAGGCGCGTACTAATCGTTGTTCTTTTAACATAAAAATTAGTTTATAAATTATAAGGGGTAATCTTTGCCATTTTTTAACTTATATTAACATTTCTTAAGTTTTAAACCCTTTCGTAAAACATTTAGAACTTGAGGGGCTAAAGTTAAACATTTATAAACCATCATATATAAACAACAAACCCTACACCTAAACCAAAACCACCAGCCGCCCCCATCTCTTCCTCCTTCAATCTGGCGCCGTTTTTCCGGCGACCGGTGACTAGAATCGGCTCCGGCGAGTCTGATTTCCCTGAAAGACCATCCTTCTCCTCCCCATCCTCGACCCCCAGCCACCCCCTTTCCCCTCCTCGTATTTCCGGCGACCCCAACACCTCCGGCCACCCTCCCTTCCCCTTATCGTCTTTCTGGCGATCCCAACACCTAGCCGGCCACTCTCTATTTCCCTCTCCAGTCGCTTTTCCGGAGACCGGAAGACCGTGCTTCGTCCCCCTCTCTCTCTCCATTGCTCTCTCTTTCTCTCTCTCTCTCTCTCTCTCTCTCTCTCTCTCTCCGTCTCTCAATCTCTCTCACTCACTCTCTCTCTCTCTCTCCGCCTCTTCTCTCTCTCTGGATCGTTTTTCTGGCACGCCTCCGACGGCCGAAATCGGCTCCGGCAATAGAGTATGAAGCATGGACGTAGTGACCCACCACGTCTCCGGCAGCCTTTATTTTCGACGACCATATTTTCAAATAATAGGTAAATTAACAATTGTGGGTTTAATTATGAGTTTAATTAACAAATTGTTATTCTTGGTTCGGTTGGCTAGTACGTTAGATGTTGAACTAGAGGTCACGGGTTTCGCGTCTCATCCTAGGCCGGTTTTGGTGTTATTGTTATACTTAACGAAATTTTGTTACTATTAGTACTATTATTACTACATAAAAATTATTATTAGTATAATTATGTTAAACTTACTATTATATGTATTTATTATCAATATTATTTTTATTATCATTATTTTTATAAATATTAAAGTTTTTATTATTATTAATAAAGATCATATTATTATTATTTATTAAAATCATAGTTTTATCATTAATTATTAGCAATAATATTATTATATTTATTTTGTGAACTCGTTTAGAAATCGAACCAACATCGAGTATGGTATTGTTATTACTATCAATATTATTTGTTGTTAATAATACTTTTTTTTTATCAACAACACTTTACTTAATACTAAGATTTTTATTCTTTAACTATTATTATTAATATTATACTATATATAAATATCAATAATAATTATTGTTATTATTATTACCAACATTATCTTATATATCTATATATATAAATATATATATATATAACATATTTTTTTGAGTTATTATTATCATTACTATCATTATTAATTAATAATATTGTTATAAGCTTTAATCAATCCATCTTTATAAAAACCGAACTCTTGATTTAAACACGTCTTGTTTCTATTTAATATTGGTTTAGTTATTTAAAAGCCCAATAAAATAATATTATTTTAATTTAAATTATTATTTAAGTACGATTCCCAAATCGTTAACAAATTAACCGGTGACCCGATTAACAACCGAACCTTCCCGTTCAATGTTTCAAATGTAGTTTCAACTAAAGTTCAAGTTCATTAATATATTATTTATTCGTTTTCATTTAGCTTTTAAGTCGGATTTGTTCATTTCGTTCGCAAGCTTTCTATATTTCGATCATTTATTATTTCTCGATTCGTCAATCGAGGTGAGTACATTTCATCCCCCGTTTTCACTTTTATATTTTGGGGGTAACATGCATACTTATTCAAAACAAGAATGATTTATTATACACATTTCTCAAACCACAAACTTTAGGGTGTATGATACTTAGAATACTTGTTCTTTTGTGTGTTATATGTCTCATATGCTTTATGTACACGAGTGTTTATTTTTATGTTGTTGTTGAGCCTCATTAAGTATGACATACGCTCCCCTAACTACTTAGCCTTGTGCTAGTAGAATAGGGCCTCATTATCCAAGTATCTCGATTGTTACCGATTAGAAAGGATCCTCATTTACATATGTTTTATATACCACGATTGATGCTTTTATTTATAGTCTCATATACGCTTGTGAATTTCGCTCATATTACATATACTCAAAACTATGAAATTGCTCACCAACATACGTGTTGACAAATATTATTTTATGCATTGTTACAGGTTTGACTCTTATTGACTTGAGGACTTGATGAAAAACGTTACCAAGACTATTAGGATATTAGCAAAACGAACAATATATATGTTTACTTGTATCAAATTTGTTTGTATGAACAAGATGTGTTGTTTATTGATTTTATGAAATAAAATGAGTTGATTAAATATTGTCGCGTTAATAGTGTTTTGTGTTTTGGGCAATCGGTTGCACTCCAGCATGTTCCGCCGCCTTTGGTCGGGGTGTGACAATACTACTCGTGGGGTGTTCGGGAAGGGCTTCGAAACTCCCGGGAAGTGGTTTGGACCTCCTCGAGACTCTTGGAACCTCCTTGACACTCCTATGGAGTTTATTTAGCTAATTAGAGAGAAGAGATGTGAGAAATGGTGTGTCTTTGACTGAAACTCGGGCTGCTATTTATAGCTGAAAATCTGGAACACTTATGGGTCGTAATGTTTTCGACAGTATCCTTATGACCCATAAGAGTAACTTTTTATCTTATCTTATCTCCAACTCCAGATTTTTAGGATCATGTTTCCTACCGACAGTCTTTATGGGTCGTAAGATTGCTTTATGACCCGTAAGTTTTATTTTTAAATGTTTTGATATTATTTATTCTGGATTTTCTGGATCTTGGTTGCACCGACGACGACTTTTGTGATAGACCGATGGTTCTTTATGGGTCGTAAGGGTGTTTACAACCCATAAGTGTCAACTAATGCTGGAAATCTTTATGGGTTATAAGTTTCAGCTGGTCTTTAGTCGTCAAATCTTTACAGCCCATAAGTTTTGTCAGTGTCTTGTTATTCTTTTTATCTTCGAGTGCTTTTGATCTTCATTTCTTCCGACTTCGTTCTATCTATCGGTAGTTCATCAGTTTTCCTTCGGACCAAGTTGCATCATTCCCATTTCGGACCTTGTTACTTCATTCCCGGTTTTATTCGGTTTCTGAATTGCGTCCTTTTGGTTGTTATTTCTTGTTTATTTGGACCAATTCGTCATTCGAACCTACAAATCCATGTTACAAATAATTTACTATCAAACTCAATGAATTTGTAATGAAAAGTGTATAAAATCGGGGATAAATGATAAAAACAATGTGTATAATTTTGCACACATCAAGTTTCATGCCTTAACTTTAAAATGTTATTTTTAAGTTTTAAAGCCTCAAACCATATCCGAACCACACAAAAATCGCCCAGGTCCATTTACTAACATATTTTCATTATAATCCAACACCCGGAATACAAGTTTTTGTTTTCTATATGTTCTTCATCCCATTTTCTAACCTTAATTATTTGGTCCAGTTAGGGTATTTATGCTTTCAGTGTAATCTATTATAATTAGCTTCAAGAAGAAACTCTTATTTTTTTCCACCCATGATCCACTTTATGGTTGGTATATGATCACACCACGGGCTCTACGACACCATGGTCATTTATATCTTGGTTTTTAATGTCAATATTTGTTTAGGCCCATATAAACCTTAAACGACCCGCTTGATTCGTTCTTGTGATATCCATTACTTGTGAATGAATCCAACGCTATCATTCAATACTTCTATGGTCATAGTCATGTTCTTATACTTAGGACACTCCATTCGTCTCTATGACTCCAAGAGTCATTTACACGTCGGTTTTGACATTCCTTCACTTAGATCCTCAAAATTTTATTCTTAATTAAGTGACTAAATCATCAAGCCTCTATAAACCAGTATGTCAAGATAACTAAAATTAAAATAAACCTTAACATAACCAAAACGTGTTAACTGGCCACGTACCTTAAAGCTTTCTTTTTTGTCACGCATCCCTACAGGTTCGATCTTTCAGATTGTCACTCGAGATGCCTACAAATCATGGCCTAGTTATTCATTAGGATATGTTTCTTTTCATATCTTATTCATTAACATATGCCAACATTATCCAAAGAGTTCATATCAACTTTCTTATGACATGTTAGACATCATATTTCTTGGTGAAGCATATCATCAAAAACCTTGTAGGCATGATTACTAAGCCATGCATTTAGCTTAATTTTATAACTTTCTACCACTTCATATAATTCTAGTTTCAATCAATACTAAAAAACAATCAATTTACATGTAAATGCCAATTCAATCAAAGCTAATACATTACATATTGTTCATCAAATTGGGGTTATTCACTTTAAGGTTAAAACTCACTTCATGGTAGACTCGAACACTAACAAACAATTGTTTTTGAGCCAAATACTCCACAATTTCAACGTTTAAGAGGAATTTAAGCATTCATGTACTATAAATTTATTATATGATCATAATCCATTCATCAATTTCAAGTAATCTACTTTCAGCTGTCTTTCACTAGAAAAAAACCCACAACCCCTTGGTGCTATCCTGCACTTAGAAAAAGAAGTCGAAAAAGGAATAAATATAGTGATAAATATGATTTCAAGACACACTTTATGATCAATAAGTTGATATGATTACAAGTTTACCCACATGCAAGGGTTTTTACCACTAATTGGTCTTTCAATTTTGATGAAATTGGATGAAAAAGAGGTTTCCCCTCTTCTTGATGTTCAACACATGTGTGTGTTCTCTCAATTTTATGTTTTATCATTACTAGTTTGCTTTTGTACTTATCCAGCCCTTATACTTTAGTTGGTTATTCAAAATACCACTGTTAACCCCTTTTACAACATTACACTTTAATCTAGTTAACCAAGTTAAATCTCTTAGTTATCACAAAACTTTATGTGCCATATTACACATAACACATGTAAACGCTCACGTTTGATATTTTTGGGTGTTACAAGTCCACCCCCTTATAGAGGTTTCTTCCCCGAAACCATGTTCACGTACCAAATAAGGATGGGTAGTATCTCTTCACCTATTCCTCGAACTCCCACATGATGCCTGATTCTTTTTGATGTAATTTCCATATCTTTAAGTCTCTTAACCTTTTGGTCAAGGATTTCAATGAGTCTTGCCACATAACTGAGGTTGGCGTCAAACTCTAAGTCATCAGAGGGACTTAGGTCGTCCCATCGGCAAAGCACTTTCGTAAATGCGAGATATGGAACGTATTATGATTATTTAGTTCTTCCGGTAATTCCAAAACAGTAGACTACCTACCCCGCCCGGTCGATTATTTTGAAAGGCCCAAGAAATTGGGGACCCACTTTCCCATTTTATGAATCGAATTATTCCATTCCAATAAGATACTTTCAACATTACATTGTCCCCTATTTGAAATTCAATGGGTCTTCATTTTTTATCCGCATACATTTTTTGTCGATCTTGATCCGCTTTTAGATGGGCTCGAATCACATATGTATTTTCATATGTAGCTCTAGCCACATCTTGTGAGCGAGTTCTCAAGGACCCACTCCTTCCCAACAAACGGGGGTTCGGCACTTACGACCATAAAAAATTTCGTACGAAGGCATACCAATGTTATAATGATAGTTATTGTTGTACGAAAATTCGACCAACTGTAAGTGGTTGTCCCAACTACCGCAAAAATATATTATGCATGCTCGTAGCATGTCTTCCAATATCTGAATTATTATTTCACTCCGAACGTCAGTTTAGGGGGTGATAATGGATTTCACGGTCATAATCGTTACCGTCTCCAACCAACGTATTTGTCTCATGTTAAAATCCTTTTGGCCAAAAAACTATTTCAGGCTTCTATGGTCGGTGAAAATAGTACACTTCACCCAATATAGGTAATGCCTCCAATTTTTTAGTGCGAGGACTATCCCTGCCAGCTCAAGATAGTGAGTTGGGTATTTCGTCTTGTGAGCCTTCAATCTTCTTGAGGCATATGCTATTACCCCGTGCCTTTGCATAAGTACTCATCCAAGCCCATGATGTGACGCGTCCAAATACACCACAATATCATCAATGCATTCCGATAAGATTAAACACCACTGCACTTGTCAATCCAAGCCCAAGTCCTTTATAAACTCGTCGTCTAAGATCATTTTTGTAATTCAAAACATGTTTTGCCTCAAACTCGTCTTTGACAACTAGCGTTGCCTCAAACTCATCTTTCACGGCCAGTTTGGTCACAAACTCATATTTCACGCCCTATTTGGTCTGTTAGTTGTTTTTTTGTATATTATATAATTATAATTAAATTTTAATCATATATTTAAAAACAAATGTAAGACCAAGTAGGTTGTGAAAGACGAGTTTGTGGCCAAACTGGTGTGAAAGACGAGTTTGAGGTCAAGCTAGTTGTTAAAGACGAGTTTGAGGCAAAACATGTCTTGAATTTCAAAATTTGTCTTAGACGACCAAGTTTATAAAAGACATTAAGAATCTTGAAAAAATGAGAGATAAAATGGGAATTCTTTTTATTTTTTAAAGTTATTTTTACATTTCATATTATCTATTCCACCAAAACTCTTGCGAAAAAGAACTCAAATCGAAGAGCATTCTCATCTCACCCATATATATATAAACCAAAATTACACTAAAATGCACTACAATTTCTTTTTTCATTTCAATTAAATAATATTTTTTATACATTTATCATTATATTTTCTCTCCCTCTCTAATTCGCAACCACTTTAAAAAAAGATTAAAAATTTATAGGGATTAGGGGATGAACAATGGTTTTTCAAATATACAGAAAAATTATTTTATTCTTTAAAATATAAAAACTTTTCACTCACAACACCTTAAATCACTATATAAATTATAAAAAAAATTCTTCACATACAATAAATGGTGGGATGAGAATGCTCTTATATTACACCTAACCTATATGTTATATTACACCTAACCTATATGTTAGATTTAGGCCAAAAAGGTTGATGGGTTCTCGTTTTAAACAAATAGACCCAAGTGGGTGATGCACATGAAGAGCATAACTATGACTTTAACACTTTTACTTAACTTTTTAAGTGGGTGATGCACATGAAGAGCACAACTATGACTTTAACACTTTTACTTAACTTTTTAAGTGGGTGATGCACATGAAGAGCACAACTATGACTTTAACACTTTTACTTAACTTTTTAAGTGGGTGACGCACATGAAGAGCATAACTATGACTTTAACACTTTTACTTAACTTTTTAAGCATGGAACGTGAACGCCTCAATGGCCCTGATCATGTTAAGATTTTAAACATTAGGATTGCTTTTTAATATGATTACGATGACTCAACACCCATCATTGATCGAAAAAAGAATACGAGCATCATTTCGAACAAAGTTTTACATCAATCGGCTCGGCTCGTATTCTTCTTCCGATCAAAAGCCCTAAAACATTAGTTTGAAATTCAGAAAAAAGTATAACGTCGTTAAGTCCTTTTTAACCGTGGAGAGGGGGGGGGGGGTTGTGGACCAACTTTATTAAATTAAGGACCGCCAGTGACGATAAATTAAATATGAATTATTATCGCTCAATATCATTCAGTATGGATTATTAAAATCAAATAAACCTATTTGAATTATATATAACTTTATATATTAAAAGTTATAAAAGAGAAACCAAATATACGTAAAATTAGTTATAATAATGTATTATTAATGACTGTCAAGTGGCAGTCAATGGTATGGTTTTCTGAAGGAACGCCCAAGTCAAATTGTGTAAGACAACGTAGTTGGGCGAGAGTGAAACATCAGGGTTCTTCAAATTTGGAGAATAAATACAAGAAAGTCGTCATTCTAAATAAAAGAAAGAAAGAAATACATCATGAAAGATGCGTTGAAGTCTAACAAATTGTGAAAGACGCGTTTAGTGATTAAACATGTCGTAAAATACGCGTTAAGGATAAATATATCGTAAAAACATGTTTATAAGAGAATTTTGGAAACTTTATTTATGATGACCAAATAGGAATCTTTTTCATTAATATAAGTCCTCTAGAATTTAATCATTACACGCACCTTTTTTTTAACAACAGGCATAACACATACTATTTTTTTATGTTTGTTTTAACAAAAAAGTAATGGAGGTGTTTCTTATAAATATCCCATCGATGATTAGGACGATCAACATTTAGTATTGGGGTTTTAAGGTTCAACACGGTTTTGATTATATTTCTCTCTCACAAGAGATGAGATTATTACCGTACCAGTACCGAAAATCTCGATTTTGAAAATTACAAATTCTTGATACCGGTATCAAATATTACGGTTTGGTACCGGTATCATACGGTACCGATATTTAATGTAAAATTCAGGATATACCGATACCGTACCAGTACCGAAACTCAAAACTTTGGTACCGATTCAGTACCGACGGTACCAAACCGGTATCGATTTCGGTGTCGATACCAAATTTGCTCATCCATATCTCTCACACACATATAGTATTGAGTAAGCTCGGTCGATCAGTTGAATCGATGAATTAGACGGTGAATTTAGATTTAGGTTATTTACATTTATGTCATCATGTGAAAATGAAATCGGGGCTCAAAGTTCTCGCATACCTATTGTACAATAAGGTAGTATTGTATAGTAACTTGCCAATATATATATATATATAAGGAGAGATATTTTGAGAACTTGATGAGTTGTAAGAACTTTAAGAACTCAATTTTAAACCACACATTTAATTAAATGAGTTTGAATATGTGACTGAGAATAAATTTGATTAAAAAATGAATTAGGAGAGAGAATATATATTTTTGATAATTATACAAGTTTAAATATTAGTTACACATGTGTAATAAGTCGATTCGGTGTGTAAAAAATTGCAGTATTTTTTGTACATTACTTACACTTACGTATTACACATGTGTAAAAAAATTCAAAAAAAATTTATTACGTTGAGTTCTTTCGAGTTCTTAAAGCTCAAAGCGGTTCTCAAAAGAAATCAATTATATATATATATATATGGTTGGTATCATTTAAGAACTCTTAGAAACTCTAAACAAACAAATTTTTTTTAATTTTGTTTATATACTAACATTATTTAAAAGTAGTTTTATCATATTTATATAAAAAAATTTGATTAGATATATTAATCACAAGTTTACATAGGTGTAAACTTTATGTACTACCAAATTTACATAGGTGTAAAACAAAACATATGTATAAAAACTAATTTTAAAAATTATAATTGTAAATATAAATATACAAATGATGAATCTACACTCAAATAACATTAACATACAAAAAGTTTTATAAAAAACGCTAGGTTTCAATGGTTCCTTTAAGTTCTTAAATAATTTAACAGTTCTGTAATGATACTCATCCTATATATATATATATATAGGGGAAGGTTCATGTACATTTTGATCTTAACATGAGTACGTAGGAAATACTGCCAATTTATTTAAAAATGTGAACGTAAGATACAATACCAACTACAATACCAATCTACATAAACAATGACGTATAATAACAAAGAAAAGAACCTAAAAACTACAACAAAAGAATCAAAATCAAGAACAAAATAATAACAACGTATACCAGCAAATACTTATACAGCAAAAGAAAACATCTAATAATAACAACAAAATATAAATAAACAAATACTTATAACGTCTCATAATCGAAAATTAGCAAATACGAACAAAAAATAGCAGCAAACACCTATAAAAATAAACCTAATCATAACAACAAATTGGTTCTCACCGTTTTCATGTTAAGAATAAAATGTATTTGATCTTGTTTCTTTATATATATATATATATATATATATATATATATATATATCATTACAGAACTCTTAAATTATTTAAGAACTTGAAGGAACCCTTAAAAAATAACGTTTTTTATAATTTTTTTTGTATGTTAGTCATATTTGAGTGTAGTTTTATCACTTTTTATATCTATAATTACGATTACAATTATGAAAATTAGTTTTTACACATATCTAAACTTTTTTCTGCGTATATATAAATTTGTTATTACATAAATTTTACACATATGTAAACTTGTGATTTATATATGTAATAACAAATTTATATATAAAATATGGCAAAACTAGTCTTAAACAATGTTAATTTATGAAAAAAAATTAAAAAAAATGTTTATTCCTTATGAGTTCGTAGAAGTTCTTAAATTTTTTGGAGTTCTCAAATGATACTAACCATATATATATATATATATATATATATATATATATTATATATATATATATGGGATGGTTCAAGAGAGAAGTCATTTTATTGTAAGAAGTGTGAGAAGTGATTTATAACCCTTGATTAAGATTGATCAATGGACTATATTAATTATGGCATTTTTGTAAATATTGTGTTCATAATTTTAATGCATTTTAATTAAAAGAGTAATTTAGTCTTATTATGTATAAGGCAAATAAAGAAAAACATGTACGTATTCAAAAGTTACTATAATTCACTCCTAAATTGCAAAGTATTAATAATGAAACTGAACAATAATTTGGAAGAAATTAGGTTTCTATTTTTAGTAACTTTATTATATACTTAGAGCAATATATGATTCCAAATAATTCTACATTTTACTACACTATTTTGTGTATCACCAATTCTACTTTATGACAGTTTTCTTTTATTTATATGCTATGCATATATATTATGTGAACAAATTATATTCAGAATTCATGTTGTATAATACCGCATAATTTTACCTATACTATAATTCTAGAGTTGTATTTATTTAAATTAAATGCTTCAATGTAGGTTGATTTTTTATTTTCTTACTTTGGTTATACGTTCACGGTGAATTACAAAGTACAATATGGATTACAAAGTACTATAATTGTGTGTAAGATAATATGTTTAGTGTGTAGGAACTTCACTTTTTGTAGTGTAGAATGGTAGTTAAAGTCTCTATAGTAAGGATGAATGTAACTGAATTTTTTGTGTATTATATTATGGTTGTTATGTGGGTATTTTATTATGTGTAGGATAGTATGTTTACCGTGTAGGCTTGGGGTCGTGTTTACATTGTGTAGGATGTCAACATGTACAATAGGTTTTTTAGTGTAGGATAGTATGTTTACCGTGTAGGCTTGGGGTTGTATTACACTTGTATGTGATTAATGAATACATAAATGGAATGTATTACATAGTTTGTAGTTTTAAAAATTAATGTAGTTGTGTAACTTTATATTTAGTGTTTAGTTGTTAAATAATTTATTTGTAGTGAAAGTTAATAATGAGAAGGATGGAGGAAAGAAAGAAAAATTATTTTGGAATTGAAGTTTGAGCTACTTGAACTACGTTTGATATCGTGAGAATTTAAAACAAGTAATTCGAAAACTAAATAATAATGATGATGATGAATAAACAATTAAAATAATATAGACATATAAAAAACCTATTATGTGAAACCTCAGCACAATTTATTAGTTACTATATAAAACAACTTACATGACTTTACTAATTTACCCCACTAATTAATTAAATAAAAAACATAAAAGAAAACTTGTGATTGGTTGAAATGATTTCTTATATTTCTCACAATAACTTGATTTCTTTCTTGAACTTAAACATATATATATATATATATATATATATATATATTGTACAATAAGAGAACCATTTTGAACCATTAAAAAAATATTTATGATAAATTGATTTTTATTTCTCTTATTGACACATCATCAATCAATTAAATCACTCCATTTTTATTTCTCTTTGAGGTCTAACATGCAAAAGTTCATTGGCCACACCATTATCGTCTCATAAATGGAACAACTAGATTATGATAAATGTGTATGTGTGTTTTCAGTTAGTGAAATAAGATTAACTATTATCCCACAAATAAAATAAACAATTAACAAACATTCAATTGAAAACCTTACAATTCGGGAGAGAACACAAATAATTTTAGCCACACATAATTTGATTCATCATCACAGCAATTAGAGTATACATACGAATCACAAACACCAAAATCAATTATTACAATCACCAAACTATTGTTCTTGGACTCAAAATTCGCCTCTAGGTCGTTCTCCAATGTTGGATATCTCAAAAGTCAAGGAAAAACGGAATAAAAACTAAAAAATTCTGCAGTTACGATCTCCGGACCGTAGCCCACGGTGCCCGCCGTGGGCCACGGTGCCTCGGAACCCACTGTACGGTGGACTTCATCCACCAACTCCATTTTTCTCATTTTCTGGCCCTATCGAGTCACCGGTCCCTTCGGTTTCCTCTTTGCATGTCATAGAAGCTCCGAAATCCCCTTCTATCCTACAAATAACCACACAACAATACTTATCTCGTCTCATAAAATTAACACTTATTACATAGATTTCATATCAATTAAGCACAGTTACGGGTCATACTTCGATGCGCCCGTCAGTTGTTTTGGGAATTTTAGTAACCAGGGGGTATACTTGGGATTTTGTTGTGTTTGTGTAACCTAATCGATATTCAACCGCTCACCAAAAAGGTTTCTCGTCTTCCTCAGCTTACTCTGATGAGAACCGGCCTCTTTCTCCAACCAGTGGCGGATGTAGCTTATATTAAGGTGGAACATCCGCTACCCCTCAAATTTTCATCGGCAGTGTAAATATTTTTTTCTTTTTGGGTAGTTTTTGTATTTCGCTACCTCTGAAAAAAAAATATTATGTTACCCGTATTTGTTTAAAAGCCAACCAAATTAAAAGTTCAAATTAAATAAAGCCCAAACAAATTTATAGCCCAAAGCAAATGAAAACAACTAATCTTTTTTTTTTCTTTTGCTTAAATTAGAAACATCAAACAAAAACAAACTTAAATATAAACAAGCTCAACAAATCATCATTTTTTAAAAGTTCAAATCAAATAAAGCTCAAACAAATTTATAGTCCAAAGCAAATAGAAATCATTAACCTTTTTTTTCCTTTTCTTTAAACGAGAAACATCAAACATAAGCAGGCTCAACAAAATCATCATCTTGAGGTTGAAATTTTTAATACGGTTATAATGATAATAAAAAAAATGTTATAATGATAGTTATTGTTGTACGAAAATTCGACCAACTGTAAGTGGTTGTCCCAACTACCGCAAAAATATATTATGCATGCTCGTAGCATGTCTTCCAATATCTGAATTATTATTTCACTCCGAACGTCAGTTTAGGGGGTGATAATGGATTTCACGGTCATAATCGTTACCGTCTCCAACCAACGTATTTGTCTCATGTTAAAATCCTTTTGGCCAAAAAACTATTTCAGGCTTCTATGGTCGGTGAAAATAGTACACTTCACCCAATATAGGTAATGCCTCCAATTTTTTAGTGCGAGGACTATCCCTGCCAGCTCAAGATAGTGAGTTGGGTATTTCGTCTTGTGAGCCTTCAATCTTCTTGAGGCATATGCTATTACCCCGTGCCTTTGCATAAGTACTCATCCAAGCCCATGATGTGACGCGTCCAAATACACCACAATATCATCAATGCATTCCGATAAGATTAAACACCACTGCACTTGTCAATCCAAGCCCAAGTCCTTTATAAACTCGTCGTCTAAGATCATTTTTGTAATTCAAAACATGTTTTGCCTCAAACTCGTCTTTGACAACTAGCGTTGCCTCAAACTCATCTTTCACGGCCAGTTTGGTCACAAACTCATATTTCACGCCCTATTTGGTCTGTTAGTTGTTTTTTTGTATATTATATAATTATAATTAAATTTTAATCATATATTTAAAAACAAATGTAAGACCAAGTAGGTTGTGAAAGACGAGTTTGTGGCCAAACTGGTGTGAAAGACGAGTTTGAGGTCAAACTAGTTGTTAAAGACGAGTTTGAGGCAAAACATGTCTTGAATTTCAAAATTTGTCTTAGACGACCAAGTTTATAAAAGACATTAAGAATCTTGAAAAAATGAGAGATAAAATGGGAATTCTTTTTATTTTTTAAAGTTATTTTTACATTTCATATTATCTATTCCACCAAAACTCTTGCGAAAAAGAACTCAAATCGAAGAGCATTCTCATCTCACCCATATATATATAAACCAAAATTACACTAAAATGCACTACAATTTCTTTTTTCATTTCAATTAAATAATATTTTTTATACATTTATCATTATATTTTCTCTCCCTCTCTAATTCGCAACCACTTTAAAAAAAGATTAAAAATTTATAGGGATTAGGGGATGAACAATGGTTTTTCAAATATACAGAAAAATTATTTTATTCTTTAAAATATAAAAACTTTTCACTCACAACACCTTAAATCACTATATAAATTATAAAAAAAATTCTTCACATACAATAAATGGTGGGATGAGAATGCTCTTATATTACACCTAACCTATATGTTAGATTTAGGCCAAAAAGGTTGATGGGTTCTCGTTTTAAACAAATAGACCCAAGTGGGTGATGCACATGAAGAGCATAACTATGACTTTAACACTTTTACTTAACTTTTTAAGTGGGTGATGCACATGAAGAGCACAACTATGACTTTAACACTTTTACTTAACTTTTTAAGTGGGTGATGCACATGAAGAGCACAACTATGACTTTAACACTTTTACTTAACTTTTTAAGTGGGTGACGCACATGAAGAGCATAACTATGACTTTAACACTTTTACTTAACTTTTTAAGCATGGAACGTGAACGCCTCAATGGCCCTGATCATGTTAAGATTTTAAACATTAGGATTGCTTTTTAATATGATTACGATGACTCAACACCCATCATTGATCGAAAAAAGAATACGAGCATCATTTCGAACAAAGTTTTACATCAATCGGCTCGGCTCGTATTCTTCTTCCGATCAAAAGCCCTAAAACATTAGTTTGAAATTCAGAAAAAAGTATAACGTCGTTAAGTCCTTTTTAACCGTGGAGAGGGGGGGGGGGGTTGTGGACCAACTTTATTAAATTAAGAACCGCCAGTGACGATAAATTAAATATGAATTATTATCGCTCAATATCATTCAGTATGGATTATTAAAATCAAATAAACCTATTTGAATTATATATAACTTTATATATTAAAAGTTATAAAAGAGAAACCAAATATACGTAAAATTAGTTATAATAATGTATTATTAATGACTGTCAAGTGGCAGTCAATGGTATGGTTTTCTGAAGGAACGCCCAAGTCAAATTGTGTAAGACAACATAGTTGGGCGAGAGTGAAACATCAGGGTTCTTCAAATTTGGAGAATAAATACAAGAAAGTCGTCATTCTAAATAAAAGAAAGAAAGAAATACATCATGAAAGATGCGTTGAAGTCTAACAAATTGTGAAAGACGCGTTTAGTGATTAAACATGTCGTAAAATACGCGTTAAGGATAAATATATCGTAAAAACATGTTTATAAGAGAATTTTGGAAACTTTATTTATGATGACCAAATAGGAATCTTTTTCATTAATATAAGTCCTCTAGAATTTAATCATTACACGCACCTTTTTTTTAACAACAGGCATAACACATACTATTTTTTTATGTTTGTTTTAACAAAAAAGTAATGGAGGTGTTTCTTATAAATATCCCATCGATGATTAGGACGATCAACATTTAGTATTGGGGTTTTAAGGTTCAACACGGTTTTGATTATATTTCTCTCTCACAAGAGATGAGATTATTACCGTACCAGTACCGAAAATCTCGATTTTGAAAATTACAAATTCTTGATACCGGTATCAAATATTACGGTTTGGTACCGGTATCATACGGTACCGATATTTAATGTAAAATTCAGGATATACCGATACCGTACCAGTACCGAAACTCAAAACTTTGGTACCGATTCAGTACCGACGGTACCAAACCGGTATCGATTTCGGTGTCGATACCAAATTTGCTCATCCATATCTCTCACACACATATAGTATTGAGTAAGCTCGGTCGATCAGTTGAATCGATGAATTAGACGGTGAATTTAGATTTAGGTTATTTACATTTATGTCATCATGTGAAAATGAAATCGGGGCTCAAAGTTCTCGCATACCTATTGTACAATAAGGTAGTATTGTATAGTAACTTGCCAATATATATATATATATAAGGAGAGATATTTTGAGAACTTGATGAGTTGTAAGAACTTTAAGAACTCAATTTTAAACCACACATTTAATTAAATGAGTTTGAATATGTGACTGAGAATAAATTTGATTAAAAAATGAATTAGGAGAGAGAATATATATTTTTGATAATTATACAAGTTTAAATATTAGTTACACATGTGTAATAAGTCGATTCGGTGTGTAAAAAATTGCAGTATTTTTTGTACATTACTTACACTTACGTATTACACATGTGTAAAAAAATTCAAAAAAAATTTATTACGTTGAGTTCTTTCGAGTTCTTAAAGCTCAAAGCGGTTCTCAAAAGAAATCAATTATATATATATATATATGGTTGGTATCATTTAAGAACTCTTAGAAACTCTAAACAAACAAATTTTTTTTAATTTTGTTTATATACTAACATTATTTAAAAGTAGTTTTATCATATTTATATAAAAAAATTTGATTAGATATATTAATCACAAGTTTACATAGGTGTAAACTTTATGTACTACCAAATTTACATAGGTGTAAAACAAAACATATGTATAAAAACTAATTTTAAAAATTATAATTGTAAATATAAATATACAAATGATGAATCTACACTCAAATAACATTAACATACAAAAAGTTTTATAAAAAACGCTAGGTTTCAATGGTTCCTTTAAGTTCTTAAATAATTTAACAGTTCTGTAATGATACTCATCCTATATATATATATATATAGGGGAAGGTTCATGTACATTTTGATCTTAACATGAGTACGTAGGAAATACTGCCAATTTATTTAAAAATGTGAACGTAAGAAACAATACCAACTACAATACCAATCTACATAAACAATGACGTATAATAACAAAGAAAAGAACCTAAAAACTACAACAAAAGAATCAAAATCAAGAACAAAATAATAACAACGTATACCAGCAAATACTTATACAGCAAAAGAAAACATCTAATAATAACAACAAAATATAAATAAACAAATACTTATAACGTCTCATAATCGAAAATTAGCAAATACGAACAAAAAATAGCAGCAAACACCTATAAAAATAAACCTAATCATAACAACAAATTGGTTCTCACCGTTTTCATGTTAAGAATAAAATGTATTTGATCTTGTTTCTTTATATATATATATATATATATATATCATTACAGAACTCTTAAATTATTTAAGAACTTGAAGGAACCCTTAAAAAATAACGTTTTTTATAATTTTTTTTGTATGTTAGTCATATTTGAGTGTAGTTTTATCACTTTTTATATCTATAATTACGATTACAATTATGAAAATTAGTTTTTACACATATCTAAACTTTTTTCTGCGTATATGTAAATTTGTTATTACATAAATTTTACACATATGTAAACTTGTGATTTATATATGTAATAACAAATTTATATATAAAATATGGCAAAACTAGTCTTAAACAATGTTAATTTATGAAAAAAAATTAAAAAAAATGTTTATTCCTTATGAGTTCGTAGAAGTTCTTAAATTTTTTGGAGTTCTCAAATGATACTAACCATATATATATATATATATATATATATATATATATATATATATATATATATGGGATGGTTCAAGAGAGAAGTCATTTTATTGTAAGAAGTGTGAGAAGTGATTTATAACCCTTGATTAAGATTGATCAATGGACTATATTAATTATGGCATTTTTGTAAATATTGCGTTCATAATTTTAATGCATTTTAATTAAAAGAGTAATTTAGTCTTATTATGTATAAGGCAAATAAAGAAAAACATGTACGTATTCAAAAGTTACTATAATTCACTCCTAAATTGCAAAGTATTAATAATGAAACTGAACAATAATTTGGAAGAAATTAGGTTTCTATTTTTAGTAACTTTATTATATACTTAGAGCAATATATGATTCCAAATAATTCTACATTTTACTACACTATTTTGTGTATCACCAATTCTACTTTATGACAGTTTTCTTTTATTTATATGCTATGCATATATATTATGTGAACAAATTATATTCAGAATTCATGTTGTATAATACCGCATAATTTTACCTATACTATAATTCTAGAGTTGTATTTATTTAAATTAAATGCTTCAATGTAGGTTGATTTTTTATTTTCTTACTTTGGTTATACGTTCACGGTGAATTACAAAGTACAATATGGATTACAAAGTACTATAATTGTGTGTAAGATAATATGTTTAGTGTGTAGGAACTTCACTTTTTGTAGTGTAGAATGGTAGTTAAAGTCTCTATAGTAAGGATGAATGTAACTGAATTTTTTGTGTATTATATTATGGTTGTTATGTGGGTATTTTATTATGTGTAGGATAGTATGTTTACCGTGTAGGCTTGGGGTCGTGTTTACATTGTGTAGGATGTCAACATGTACAATAGGTTTTTTAGTGTAGGATAGTATGTTTACCGTGTAGGCTTGGGGTTGTATTACACTTGTATGTGATTAATGAATACATAAATGGAATGTATTACATAGTTTGTAGTTTTAAAAATTAATGTAGTTGTGTAACTTTATATTTAGTGTTTAGTTGTTAAATAATTTATTTGTAGTGAAAGTTAATAATGAGAAGGATGGAGGAAAGAAAGAAAAATTATTTTGGAATTGAAGTTTGAGCTACTTGAACTACGTTTGATATCGTGAGAATTTAAAACAAGTAATTCGAAAACTAAATAATAATGATGATGATGAATAAACAATTAAAATAATATAGACATATAAAAAACCTATTATGTGAAACCTCAGCACAATTTATTAGTTACTATATAAAACAACTTACATGACTTTACTAATTTACCCCACTAATTAATTAAATAAAAAACATAAAAGAAAACTTGTGATTGGTTGAAATGATTTCTTATATTTCTCACAATAACTTGATTTCTTTCTTGAACTTAAACATATATATATATATATATATATATATATATATATTGTACAATAAGAGAACCATTTTGAACCATTAAAAAAATATTTATGATAAATTGATTTTTATTTCTCTTATTGACACATCATCAATCAATTAAATCACTCCATTTTTATTTCTCTTTGAGGTCTAACATGCAAAAGTTCATTGGCCACACCATTATCGTCTCATAAATGGAACAACTAGATTATGATAAATGTGTATGTGTGTTTTCAGTTAGTGAAATAAGATTAACTATTATCCCACAAATAAAATAAACAATTAACAAACATTCAATTGAAAACCTTACAATTCGGGAGAGAACACAAATAATTTTAGCCACACATAATTTGATTCATCATCACAGCAATTAGAGTATACATACGAATCACAAACACCAAAATCAATTATTACAATCACCAAACTATTGTTCTTGGACTCAAAATTCGCCTCTAGGTCGTTCTCCAATGTTGGATATCTCAAAAGTCAAGGAAAAACGGAATAAAAACTAAAAAATTCTGCAGTTACGATCTCCGGACCGTAGCCCACGGTGCCCGCCGTGGGCCACGGTGCCTCGGAACCCACTGTACGGTGGACTTCATCCACCAACTCCATTTTTCTCATTTTCTGGCCCTATCGAGTCACCGGTCCCTTCGGTTTCCTCTTTGCATGTCATAGAAGCTCCGAAATCCCCTTCTATCCTACAAATAACCACACAACAATACTTATCTCGTCTCATAAAATTAACACTTATTACATAGATTTCATATCAATTAAGCACAGTTACGGGTCATACTTCGATGCGCCCGTCAGTTGTTTTGGGAATTTTAGTAACCAGGGGGTATACTTGGGATTTTGTTGTGTTTGTGTAACCTAATCGATATTCAACCGCTCACCAAAAAGGTTTCTCGTCTTCCTCAGCTTACTCTGATGAGAACCGGCCTCTTTCTCCAACCAGTGGCGGATGTAGCTTATATTAAGGTGGAACATCCGCTACCCCTCAAATTTTCATCGGCAGTGTAAATATTTTTTTCTTTTTGGGTAGTTTTTGTATTTCGCTACCTCTGAAAAAAAATATTATGTTACCCGTATTTGTTTAAAAGCCAACCAAATTAAAAGTTCAAATTAAATAAAGCCCAAACAAATTTATAGCCCAAAGCAAATGAAAACAACTAATCTTTTTTTTTTCTTTTGCTTAAATTAGAAACATCAAACAAAAACAAACTTAAATATAAACAAGCTCAACAAATCATCATTTTTTAAAAGTTCAAATCAAATAAAGCTCAAACAAATTTATAGTCCAAAGCAAATAGAAATCATTAACCTTTTTTTTCCTTTTCTTTAAACGAGAAACATCAAACATAAGCAGGCTCAACAAAATCATCATCTTGAGGTTGAAATTTTTAATACGGTTATAATGATAATAAAAAAAATGTTATAATGATAGTTATTGTTGTACGAAAATTCGACCAACTGTAAGTGGTTGTCCCAACTACCGCAAAAATATATTATGCATGCTCGTAGCATGTCTTCCAATATCTGAATTATTATTTCACTCCGAACGTCAGTTTAGGGGTGATAATGGATTTCACGGTCATAATCGTTACCGTCTCCAACCAACGTATTTGTCTCATGTTAAAATCCTTTTGGCCAAAGAAGTATTTCAGGCTTCTATGGTCGGTGAAAATAGTACACTTCACCCAATATAGGTAATGCCTCCAATTTTTTAGTGCGAGGACTATCCCTGCCAGCTCAAGATAGTGAGTTGGGTATTTCGTCTTGTGAGCCTTCAATCTTCTTGAGGCATATGCTATTACCCCGTGCCTTTGCATAAGTACTCATCCAAGCCCATGATGTGACGCGTCCAAATACACCACAATATCATCAGTGCATTCCGATAAGGTTAAACACCAGTGCACTTGTCAATCCAAGCCCAAGTCCTTTATAAACTTGTCGTCTAAGATCATTTTTGTAATTCAAAACATGTTTTGCCTCAAACTCGTCTTTGACAACTAGCGTTGCCTCAAACTCATCTTTCACGGCCAGTTTGGTCACAAACTCATATTTCACGCCCTATTTGGTCTGTTAGTTGTTTTTTTGTATATTATATAATTATAATTAAATTTTAATCATATATTTAAAAACAAATGTAAGACCAAGTAGGTTGTGAAAGACGAGTTTGTGACCAAACTGGTTGTGAAAGACGAGTTTGAGGTCAAACTAGTTGTTAAAGACGAGTTTGAGGCAAAACATGTCTTGAATTTCAAAATTTGTCTTAGACGACCAAGTTTATAAAAGACATAAATGGAATCTTGAAAAAATGAGAGATAAAATGGGAATTCTTTTTATTTTTTAAAGTTATTTTTACTTTTCATATTATTTATTCCACCAAAACTCTTGCGAAAAAGAACTCAAATCGAAGAGCATTCTCATCTCACCCATATATATATAAACCAAAATTACACTAAAATGCACTACAATTTCTTTTTTCATTTCAATTAAATAATATTTTTTATACATTTATCATTATATTTTCTCTCCCTCTCTAATTCGCAACCACTTTAAAAAAAGATTAAAAAATTATAGGGATTAGGGGATGAACAATGGTTTTTCAAATATACAGAAAAATTATTTTATTCTTTAAAATATAAAAACTTTTCACTCACAACACCTTAAATCACTATATAAATTATAAAAAAATTCCTCACATACGATAAATGGTGGGATGAGAATGCTCTAATACCACACCTAACCTATATGTTAGATTTAGGCCAAAAAGGTTGATGGGTTCTCGTTTTAAACAAATAGACCCAAGTGGGTGATGCACATGAAAGCATAACTATGACTTTAACACTTTTACTTTAACTTTTTAAGCATGGAACGTCAACGCCTCAATGGCCCTGATCATGTTAAGATTTTAAACATTAGGATTGCTTTTTAATATGATTACGATGACTCAACACCCATCATTGATCGGAAAAAGAATACGACCATCATTTCGAACAAAGTTTTACATCAATTGGCTCGGCTCGTATTCTTCTTCCGATCAAAAGCCCTAAAACATTAGTTTGAAATTCAGAAAAAAGTATAACGTCGTTAAGTCCTTTTTAACCGTGGAGAGGGGGGGGGGGTTGTGGACCAACTTTATTAAATTAAGACCGCCAGTGACGATAAATTAAATATGAATTATTATCGCCCAATATCATTCAGTATGAATTATTAAAATCAAATAAACCTATTTGAATTATATATAACTTTTTATATTAAAAGTTATAAAAGAGAAACCAAATATACGTAAAATTAGTTATAATAATGTATTATTAATGACTGTCAAGTGGCAGTCAATGGTATGGTTTTCTGAAGGAACGCCCAAGTCAAATTGTGTAAGACAACATAGTCGGGCGAGAGTGAAACATCAGGGTTCTTCAAATTTGGAGAATAAATACAAGAAAGTCGTCATTCTAAATAAAAGAAAGAAAGAAATACATCGTGAAAGATGCGTTGAAGTCTAACAAATTGTGAAAGACGCGTTTAGTGATTAAACATGTCGTAAAATAGTTTTTCGGGCCCGACCAACAAGCCGAGGACGTGGAGGTGGAACAGGCGGTTACGAGTGCGATTATGCTCGCGACACAGTATATGAGTTCCGTTACGGGTGTGATTAGCTCTCCACCCCCCGTTTCAACAAGAGCATATATCGAACGAGATCGTGCCGAAGCCAACAACCGGTTGATGGCGGATTACTTCTGCGACACGCCGAGATACAAGAACCCGAAGACCTTTAGGCGCCGTTTTCGGATGTCTAAAAATTTATTTATGCGCATCACCAATGATTTGGAGCGTGAGTTTGATTACTTTAAGCAAAAGTCTGACGCTCGAGGGACGCTAGGATTCACGGCTATTCAGAAGGTTACGTCAGCCGTGCGCGTGCTAGCCTACGGAAACACGACCGACATCAACGACGATTATTTAAAGATGGCCGAAAAAACAACCCGGGACACCTTGGAGTATTTTTGTTACGGTACGTTTTGTTTTTTTTTTTAAATAGTTTATCACTTGTTTACTGTGATCATTTATTTTATAAAAATTTTGTAAAATATAGGAATATTTAAACTATATGGACCACATTATCTGAGAGAGCCCAACGTTAACGATCTACAACGTCTTTACGAGGCACATACAAGGGTGCATGGTTTCCCCGGCATGATAGGAAGTGTAGATTGCATGCATTGGGAATGGGCTAATTGTCCAACTGCATGGCAAGGTCAATTCACACGAGGTGACCAAAAGGGACCAACGGTCAGCCTTCAAGCGATCGCTTCATACGACCTTTGGATTTGGTCGGCATTCTTTGGTGTTCCCGGTTCCAACAATGACATAACCGTCTTAGAGCAGTCTCCTGTGATGGAGAGTTACATATCTGGGACCGTTCCCGTCGCTTCATTTTGGGCTAACGATAACTTCTACGATCATGGGTACTATCTGGGTGATGGAATATATCCAGAGTTCGCGATAATTGTTAAAACATTCAGAGACCCGATGGATGAAAAAAGACAGTATTTTAAGAAAGTGCAAGAGTCTGCGAGAAAGGATATCGAGAGGTGTTTTGGTGTTCTTCAACAACGATGGCATTATGTTAAAAATCCTTGTCGTATGTGGTCTTTAGAAAGAATGAGATGTGCTATGTATGCGTGTATCATAATGCATAACATGATCATCGAGGACGAGGGAAGAGCAATATGTCCAACTTTCATACCGGACCCGGATCCACCACGGACTCCGGCAAGTATGGAGCAACGACTCGAAAACTCGAATTTCGTGCGGTCAAGAGAGATACATAACGCACTAAAGGAGGATTTGGTCCAACATCTTTGGATGTATCGGCCCCTGCCTGGTGAAAACGATGATCAAAACGAGGGTAACAATGAAGACGATGATGAAGACAACGAAGACGATGAAAACGACGACGAGGACGACGACGAAGAGGGCGAAGACGACGACGACAACGACGACGAATAGTTTTTTTTTATTTTCTTGTAATATTTATTTAATAAAATATTATTGTTATTTGATTATTCTTATTAAAAATTAAAAAACAAAATCAAAAACTGTAAAAGTGACTGGGCGCCACGTGACGCATAACCCCTGGATGTGGAGAGTTATGACTACAGCCTGTTTTTGTACAAAACCATAACTCTGACTGGGCGCCACGTGGCGCATAACCCCTGGATGTGAAACTTAATGACTACACATGGTCTAACAGCTAGTGCTTTTGCAAAAAATTAATATGGCCTGGCATAGCTTTTGTAGCTCGTAGATGCAAGGAACCTTGTATGTAAATATGAATCTAAGATGAAACTAGGACATGCAAGGAAGTTTATATATGAATCTAGATATAAATAGGTAAGACTTTTGTAAAAACCTGCTAACATTTACTACTATAATGCGTGACTGTTACTTAAGCAAACGAGACGGAAACGCAACCAACTGATAGCTTCGGCACAACGTGCCGGGCATCCACTAGTTGTATTAGACTATCCTCTATGGTAAGAGGCATCTATGCCCCCTCCACAAGGCCACGTCAGCGCCATGCGGGCACTATGGGCATCGAAACTCCACCCAATGATGCCCCTCTATGGTTAGGGGGCATCGATGCCCCTTTAAATTTTATTTATTTATTTATTTATTTTTATAAAACAAAAAAACCAACAAATTTATAAATTACAATAATAATAATTGTAATAAACAAACTAAATTAAATTTTAAAAACATAAAAATTAAAAAATTAAAATTAAAAACAGAAAAATATATAACTAATATTCGTCGTCCTCGTCCTCGTTTGCGTATTTTTCCATTATCCTTGTTTTTTTTTTCTCCAAAAACGCCCGCGTGGGCGGATCTAGATGCGAGAGATCCTTTGAGATGAGCTTGAAATCCTTTTTTTGGTGCCGCTCCGAGTTGGCTTTCTTTCTTTCTCTCTTCATGCATGGCTTTGTAATTCGCATGCATGGCTTTATAATTCGCATGCATCGCTTTTCTTTCTTCATGCATTATCTTGAGTTCAATTTCTGAGTGTTTTTTAGCATCAGCAAACTCTTTAAGTGCAAGCTCCAAGTTGTCAAAACATGAGTTCACATCGGAACTCATCGAGGATGTCATTCTAGACGAAGACCCCACACCTCTAGCCGCCGCCTTGACTTTATCTCTTCCTACCGGATGTGGAAACTCATACGGTTCATCAGGATCAATCTCTTCTAACCCGACTTGAGACGGTGATTGATTGGCCGAAATAGACGTTGTCTTTGACCGTTTGACGGTCGCCGTAAAGATGTCGGGATCGGATGCCACTTTTGCGAGCTCATGCATTTCCTCCAAATTTCCACATACCGAATTGTTTTAAGCAAGTCTCAGTGAGGTTGACATCGCTTGTGCCGCTACCTCTATTGTTTGTAACGATGGTGTGAATTTCATATAAGTGTTCATTTTTTTGCGCATTGTCTTCCATTTGTTGGAGACGGAAACATCCCCGTGGTAGCGACCTCGACCCATTATATCAAAGAACTTAGTACGTATTTCATCCTAAAATTAAGAGATGTGTTTACCGTCACATACGATACATATAAAAGCTTAGTATTTATTAGTTAACAAACAAAATAAAACACAAAATATATATAAATAATTTTATGATTTACCTTGAATTGAGTCTTCGGATGAGTTGATCCACGCTTGCGCCAACGCCTCTTCCTCATCATCTTCCCACTTTCTTCTTTCAACCCTTTCGGTAGTTGTTTGACCGGCATCAACCTTCTTTTTATGACTTCGTTTGCGAGGAACTTGCGGTTCGTCTACTTGGGTTTCGGGAACTTGGGTTTCGGGTTTTTGGATTTGGGGTGTTTGGGTTTGGTGTGTTTGCGTTTTGGCTACTTGCGGAGGCATAAACGGCATTGGTAGTCGATAGAGCATATCGTTGTGAAACAGTTGCATGGTTGGAGGCATTACGGGTAGATGTTGGTTGGCATAGAAAGGGAAGGGTCATTGTTGTTTGCGAGCACACTAGCCCACCACCTTTGAGCCGGATCCCATGGGTTCGGGTTTGGGTTCAGGTTTGATCTCGAGCTTGTGTTCGGGTTTGAGCTTGAGCTTGTGTTCGGGTTTAGGTTTGAGAAAGGATCCATGGTTGTAGAAAATTGAGAGAATTTAGAGTCAAATTTGAGATTTGTTTGAGTAAATATTTGAAATATTGTTTGTATTATATAGAAAATAATTAATTTTTTTTTTAAGTTTACGTTACTAGCCGTTGGAGAGGGGGCACCACCCCGCCAATCACTCATCCGCGCCACCACAGCATCCCATCAAGTCTTAAAGCTTAAATTCATAGACATAGCCAACCAATATGAACACAAAAATAATATTAAAAGAATAAAGGAATGTACATCGTATGGAGCACAAACTACAAGTCAATCCTTGTGGAACACGCACGCACAGTTGACCAACGAAATAATCTTGTTCCCCAAGCAAATAACCTTCTATAACACAATTCAATTCTACATCCAAAATCATCAGCTCACAATCACAGTTCCAATGAAGAGAGGGTCGTCAACACGGCGTCGTTCGGAGCTTCCCAATCCTCCCCACTCCCTTGTCTCGTCAACGCCGATACGTAAAAACTGTGGACTCAGCCTCAGTAGCCGGTTTATTCACCAAAGTTTCAAATAAGCCCACAAACCAGTCCAAGTTCACTGGAAAATGCGGTACGGCACGATGCCTCGGGTGTCATGCGCATCCGGTTTGTAAGTCTAAAGACAAGGCCAAGGGAACCATGAAGTTGAGATCAGTTGAATCTCATGATCGTGAAATGAGTGGTTGTTGTCCGACTGGTACTTCGGCTGTTGAAGCGTTAGCGTATTTAGCTAGCGATGAAGGCTATGATGATGATGATGATTATGACTATGATTATGCTGATGATAACGTTGAATTTGGAATTGTAAGAGATGAACATATTGGGATTGAAGATGAAGATGAAGATGAAGATGATGGATGGTATTTGGTTTGACATTTTATGTGATTTAATCAGATTGGATCGTCAATTGTATTATTATTACTATTCCTTTACTGGTTTCTAACCTGTACAGTAATGGACATCTTATGTTATGTATTTGTGTTTTACTATTTTATTTTATGAAATAAATAGTTGGTCTCTCGGATGTTTTTATCGAGAGTTCGACTTTGAAATTTGAATTATATTTTTTGTAGGTTGGTTAGAATATTTTCGTTTAAGGTTAAATAATTAATCAATATAAAATTATTTCCATTAAAGAAATCGAAACGCTGAAAACTTATTTAAAGAAACAAACAGTATCTACAAACGTTCGAGAAGGAGCCGGATATAAAAGAAGGCAAGGTGAAATAAGATCCGCGTTTGAAGTTAGGTGTCAAGACTCTAGATCTTAAGCTTGACTCGTGAGTAATTTTACAAACTCGAGCTTAGCAGAGGATTAACTACTCTCACAATCAAAACTGATCGTTAACATTCTCCCTCAAACTAAATGTTGGTATAGACGTTTAGCTTGAAATATATGCTCAAAGCAAACGTATAAGGAAAGACATAATGCTAAATCGAAATTGAAATACAATCCTTAAAACTAGTCCCTAGAGGTCGAGGTGCATATCGAACCTGGATCCTGATTCAGAAACCGCATTGGCTCTCTCAGATACGATTTGCCGGTTTGAATTTGATTATTTTCTTTGAAAAGCAGTTTCTACTCCTAAGTGATCGATTTAGGTCGATTTGGTTTAGACCTTCTTTGACTCGATTCGAACTTGTTTGCTCTAAAATCCGGCTTTGTGCATTCTTGTGTAGAGTTGAGACTAGAGGTAGAGGTAGGAAAAAACCCGGTTTTGGACCCGACCCGGAACCAGGCTTGGTCCTACGCGGCCCATGGGTCGAACAAGGTTTCGGTTCCTTGAAAAAATTGTACCCGGATCTGATAAAAACCCGGAAAACCCGGTCAAAAATCTGACCATACCTGATCCATTTCTTGACTTTTATTCACGATGCCCGGAACCGGTTCCTACTCAATTCAAGCTCCTAAAAACACCCGATTTGTGCATCTCTAGCTAGGGTAAATTACTAAATCCGGTTGAGCCTCTCGGTACACCCTGGTTCAATTGGTTGTATATCATTTTTTAACAACATCCGGTATGAGTAAAATACCGGTTTTTAAAACATTGAGTAAACTAGAGGTGGTGGATTGGTGGCTAATATCAGGTAGAAAGCCGAAATCCAAGTTGAGGCCTGCTAGTGAATTTGACTGTTACCCACTTGGCCACTTACCCGTGACCGTGAGTAACAAATTGTGGCTCAAAGGGCGTATTCCGGAAAGGTTTGTCTTTCGATGTATTTTATAATTTATCAGAAACAAAATTTGCAAAAATTCCAATCCAAGCTTGGCAAATGACAATTGTGTTCCTCGACCGACCATCAAACTGCTATTACTTTTGTATTTAGTTTTCATTTTTATATAAACTCTATACTTGGAACTATTTGTATCAACATTCTAAATTCGGGAATCATAAATTTATATCATCTTAAGTGATTTTGCATTCGCATATCTCATTAACTTGCAAGATCAAAGAAGAAGATGTTGAATAAGAAATATAGTTTCTTGTTTCTTGTTTCTTTTTTTTCCAATTAATTGCGTCATTTGTTACGCAACTCACTTGCATGTTTACATCTGGTAGTCACAAACTCACAATGTCACCTACCAAGTTGGTGAGAAGATAAAAGGTAATCACTATATGAGTTAGCAAGAATTAATATAAAGAGATGATGATCACCTTTCGAAACTAAGAAGACTTTGATAATTCTTTCCATATAATAAGAAGAAAGAAGTTAACATAATCGATAATCGTTATGCATGGTCTTAATGAATCTTTGCCATCACTACATTCTTCTATGACCACTATACATTCCATGACAATATCTCCTTTAGAGCAAGAGCAAGAGCAAGAGCATGGCTCAGTAGAAGAACGACCAGGTAGTTGGTCTTTGTCGTTCCTCACCATTTGCGATGTTCAGTTTTTAGCTCATGATTCATGACGATGAACGACAAAATGTCTAAAACAGAAGAAAATGACAGGAGATAGGGCAAGATAATTTGGGAAAATGTTAAAAAATAAATAAGAACTTAAGGTATGAGAAAAAAAGTCTTAAATTTAAAAGTTCTTTCAACAAGAAATATTTAAACATGTTTATTTACATATTTCATAAAATTAAAAGTTCAATTATCAAAATTAAAAGAAAATATGTTTCACCTGTTTTTAGGAGTGTGTGGAATTACTTATTTTAGCCAATTTATATTAACTTTTTGAAAAGTAATAAGGTATTTGAGATTATTTTATACGTGTGGGGTGGAAATTAAAAAATCAATAAAATCATACATTTATATACATTTAGACTTTTAAGAAAATGAGTGTTTATGTATTAGATATTCTTTTAGGTTTATCTGTTTATCAGAATGGATAATCTTTACCTATTTACATATTGGGTGTCATATATCTCGAACAAACTAAATGAAGGTTGTTCAAAACCGAAATAAAAGCATAAAATGTATGTCCTTGGTTAAAAGTAAATATAACAGGCGCCATTGCGTCATCCAGCTGGTCAATAGAATACAACTAATTTTTGGAAGATTCTACACCCGCCCAGATAAAATGGCCGCTGCGAAAATATCAAAACAACATCCAGAACATACATACTCTTCCTTCCTTGCATAACTAAATTCTCGTATTAATAAACATCAAACCCCCAAATCTCAATTCATAGCAATAGCATCAAAAATTTACAATTACAAATCAAATTCCATTAATCATTTCATTGAAAGTGAAGAAGGCAAACGATGATGAACGGCCCGTTTTTCAGAAACTATTCGACCCAACAACCATCACGATCCGTTCCGGTTCAACAAACGCAACAAAAACCGTCACCGAAAGTCATTTCCGTGCCGGTCCACTTCGTTTCATCCGATCAGCCACCGACGACAATATCGATGTTGAAGGATTCAGCTGCGATAAAGATCCAGAAACTGTTCAGAGGATTTGCGGTGAGGAAGAGCGTGAAGAAGATCGATTCAATCAGACACGAGGTTACCGGAATCGAACGACGGATTAATAATAATATCGAAGAAGAAGTTAATTTGATTCGTGGAGATGCCAAGGAACGGCTGAGAGTGAACGAAACACTGATGGCATTGCTTTTTAAACTGGATTCCATTCGCGGCGTTGATTCCGGAGTTAGGGATTTGAGGAAAGGTGTTACCAAGAAAGCAATTGCGTTACAGGAGAAGGTGGACTCAATTGCTTGTAGTGATCATAATGATATTGACAATGTGTGTACGGATGCGTCAGCTTCTAATTCTGTTGATGAGGTTGTTAATCATCTGGAAGGCGTTGATCGTGTAGAGGCTGCGGGTGTAATTGGAGAAGTGGAAGCAATGGAAACCGGTCCGGCTGTGAATTTGAGTGAATTTTGGGGGAAAGATGATGCTGCAAGGAAGCAGAATGATGGGAAGGAAAAGGGGGGCATATTGGAGAATTTGATGGATGATAATGAGCAGATGATGAGACTGATGAAACAGATATCTGAGAGGAACGATATGCAGACGCGGATGATTAACGATTTGAGCAGGAGAGTGGAGCAGCTGGAGAAGGCTGAGAAACTAAGAAAGAAGAGAGCGCGGGTTCCTTCGAGGAGGAGGATGAGGGATAAAGAGAGTTTCTGCATTTGAGTGAGTTTGAGGAGAAGGTTAATGAATAATGTGATTGTTTTGTATCTGATCTTGTTGTTGTCTGTGTTTAGTTTCTTGTATATGTTGATTTCATTTTTTGTGGGTGAAGATTGATTTATATATGAAGGCATTCCTTTTTTATGTTACGTAATATTTTGTTGAGTTTTGAAGTATGCTAACTAAACTTAAGCAAGTATATAACTGATTTAATGCATATTCACAAATGAGAAAAATAGAGGGTGTCACTTCCTGCCATCTCGCTCACTTTAAAGATCAGGTGTCTTTAACGATCAGGTGTCTAAATAAGCTTTGCTCATCGAAGAGGTGATATATAGGGCGCTATTCCTTGCCACCTCATTCAAATTAATACATCGCCAAGTAATTAAGAATGAGGATTGTGCTATAATTTGGACAGAGAAGAGAGAAATATGAAGTAACAACTTTATAAGTACATTAACAATTTTTTTAAAACGAACAAAATATTTAAAACAAGAGTATAAAATTAAATTGGAGGTATATAACCGAATCTAGGAGTGGGTTAAAACAAGAGTTTTTTCTTACTCAATTTCGAGATACACGCCCTATCACTAAAAGAAAAGCAATGCTTATAAGGGTGGAAGGGGCATTCTACCCGTTAGTGTGCGGGTAGGCGTTGGTTGGCGAGGCTTGAGGTGGAAACCCACACGGGTGGGCGTGGGTTGGGGAGGGTTGAGGTCGCAACCTTGTGGGTTTGCATCACAGGTTGGTTGGCGAGTTGCAATGCCTGATAAAGAGAGAAAACTTAGGAAAGGAAAGGACACGAAATGTGTTCAACTGGGCTCAAGTAAGAGCGACACTTCCTATATATAGTAGAATTGTTGTGGGTTGAATTGGGTTCAGGTTATATGGTCAATATGATAGGAATGTGGTGTGAGTTCAAGTGGGTCCGAGATGCATACAACTGGGCTCAAGTAAGAGCCCAGTTCAAGTGGGTCGGGTTAGGAATACCCCCAACCCTAACTAGCCATAAATTAAGTATTTTTTATTTTTTATTTGTATTTGATAATTTGAATTATACAAGCATTTAAAAGGAAACTATCAAAACAAACCGGAAGCAATTTCATTCGTGGATACAATTTTTGTAGAAAACAAAAAAACATGAAATTCAATTATTCAAATGGTTAGCAGCTTAATGTCACTATTTTTTCCATCAAAGAGATAAAAGAGGTGGTTTTTATAGAGATACTCAACTCTCAAAATACATATATATGAGGCAATATAAGAATATCAAAGTTCAACAGTAAATAATAATAATATTATGTACATATATATGGGAAGAAAATACCATTATTGTGTTTGACCATAATAAGGTAAATAAACGCCATAAAGTGTTCATTTCTTCATAAAATTATTTAACTTTAATTCTACTTCTCCAATAATTACTATCATCAACCATGTCCTCTGAGAGGTTTAGGTCATTCAAATCATATCCCAAGTCAATTTAGGCTGTCATCAAAAGGCATCTAGAATGTTGTAGAACATAACATACTCTTCCTTCCTTCCATAACAAACTTCTCGTATAAATGAACACCAAACCCTCCATATCCATTCATAACATCACAAATTTACATATCAAATCAAATTCCATAAAAGGCTTAAAACAAAATTTTCACTGTGAGTTAAAAGGTAAACGATGATGAACGGCCCGTTTTATAGAAGCTATTCGACCCAACAACCATCACGATCCATTCCGGTTCAACAAACGGTTCAAAAAGTCATTTCCGTGCCGGTCCACTTCATTTCGTCCGATCAACCACCAACCACAATATCAATGTTGAAGGATTCAGCTGCGATTAAGATCCAGAAACTGTTCAGAGGATTTACGGTGAGGAAGAGCGTGAAGAAGATCGATTCAATCAGACACGAGGTTAATGAAATCGGAAGACGGATTAATAATAATATGGAAGTAGTTAATTTGATTCGTGGAGATGCCAAGGAACGGTTGAGAGTGAATGAGACACTGATGGCATTGCTTTTTAAACTGGATTCCATTCGCGGCGTTGATTCCGGAGTTAGGGATTTGAGGAAAGGTGTTACCAAGAAAGCAATTGCGTTACAGGAGAAGGTGGACTCAATTGCTTGTAGTGATCATAATGATATGGACAATGCGTGTACGGATACGTCAGCTTCTAATTCTGTTGATGAGGCTGTTAATCATTTGGAAGGCGTTGATCGTGTAGAGGCTGCGGGTGTAATTGGAGAAGTGGAAGGTATGGAAACCGGTCCGGCTGTGAATTCGAGTGAGATTGGGAAGGAGAAAAGAGAGATTTGGGGGAGTTTGATGGATGATAATGAGAAGATAATGAAATTGATGACGGAGATATCTGAGAGGAATGAGATGCAGACGCGGATGATTAACGCGTTAAGTAGGAGAGTGGAGCAGTTGGAGAAGGCTGAGAAGAAAAGAAAGAAGAAAGCTAATGTTCCTTTAAGAAGGAGAGATAAACATAGTTTATGTATTTGAGTTTTGAGAAGAAGCTTTATGAATAATATGATTATTATGATTGTTTTGTTTCAGATGTAATGTTGGTGTTTTTATTTGTTTTTTTTTTTGTATGGTTTGTTGGTTCAAATTGTTTTGAGATTGGATTATATATAGACACATTCTTTCTTTGATATTTACATAAATGTTCAAAAAAAGATACCAAACACTAGAACTTATATACAAAGTTGATTTATCTGTCACCTAAATCCATAGAATCAGTTTCACCAAGTTATTCAAACACTAGAACTTGAATACATGAGTTTTATAACTTAATAATCAGATAAAACATTAGTATATAACATCAAATGTAAATTATAACCAAAAAAATAATAATAATAAGTCATTCCTCGTAGATTATGCGTTTTGCCTCTCATAATCATAACTTCAACCAAAATCTACATTCTCCATACTTAAGACCGGATATAACCTAACATTACAACAAAATTACACATTTTTTTCAAGATTTCAGGATTTTTTCAAAAGTATATGCTAAAACTAAAGATCAATCATTCTCCTACAAGTTTTCACGCCACGTCAGAACTGTGAACGGTCCTATCTTGCTCATTCGTGTCCCAGAACCCTGAATGTAATGATCTTCTTCTGTTCTTCAAACCTTTACTTCTTTTCTTTTGACCTTTACGCCCTCTAAGTATCGCCATCATCACCAACCCAACACCCAAAACCGAAGACCCCCATAAAAATACCATCCAAAATCTAAAGTCAAGAAATTTTTGGTTGGATTCTGCAGTAAAATCCACTACAGATGAAGATGTGTTACTTGTCACATCATTAATTTCATCAACTTGGTCAAACTTTCTAGATACGCTCTCGTCATCTTCATTGACCGTTTCAGGGTCTGGTGGGCCCAGGGAATTCGGGTCACCACATTTCCTCTTATGATACAACACAAGAGCTTCATTCAGGGTTTTTCCACATTCTATGCTTAGTAAGTCGCGTTGAAGAGTATCTTCATTTGTTTTGTCAGCTTCTGACGGGTCAGGTGGGTCGGGAAACTTGGCCCAGCAGTTGTTGACCACGTCAATGGTTCTCCAGTTGGCTTTGTCAAAGCTCCAGTTACCGACCTTGAACTCTAACCCGTAATGGAACACCCGATAGTTAACACCGGGTTGAGGAGGATACCCGGGGTATATTAATATCTCGTGGCTTATAACATGGTGCAACTTCAGCTGCACAAAGAGTTCAGGAAAATTGGACACTCGAGATGGAAATTTGGACCCGTTTATGTTAACAGATCAGTTTTTAAGACTTTAAGGCTATAAATGCCGAAAGTACAAGTGCATAAGAATTGGATTCACATGGAATCATTCGTTAATCATCGAAAAGATAAGAACAAGTAGATGAATTTGCTTGTTATAATTGATAATCAGTGAAGGAAATTACCTCTGCTGCACCAAAAGAATAACCATACATTTCACTAATCCAACCAGATTCATAGATATCTCCAGTTATATTTTTCCCATAATGAGCAGTGTCAGCTCTCACTTCCTCTGTTTTATGCAACCATAAGATAGCAAACTTTCTGAGATCATCAATGTGCATTACTATTACGCCACTAACTTTGTCACATGCTTCAGGATGGCTTGTATGAAGTTTTGCCAGCTCATTGTCACATCCAATAAGGTAGCTGACATATTTTTAAAAAATCACAAATTTAATGGACAGGTCATCCAATATTTGTTTCATCGTGATCATCCGATCCTATTGTCAAATTTGAAGTATTGTGCACAAAGAAAAAGGCATGGGGGAATGGATATAAATATAAGATGTCTTACTCATAGGGGGTTGAAACCGGTCTGCCACGTGCTGCTTTGAACTCCCATGGTGTAATCGGTCCCCTCATTATCATATCAGCATCAAGAATTACTATATATTCTGCATCAGTTTGGACGTGATTTAGCCAATGAAGCACTGCAGCAGGTTTATTTATAGCCGGATACCTAATAATGTCATGCATACATAAACAACATATTACAGTCTACTCAAAAAGAGGTGGCAAATTGTTGTGTCAGACGGGTTGGTAACGGGTTAAACAAGTTAATTTTTTCTAAAACATGTTGTTGGGTATTATATATAACAAATGTAACAAATGTCAAAAAAGTTCTATGGCTTTCCCTTAATTCACACATGATTAAAACTCAATGAAAAAATCGACTTTAGTTTTAAAAGACAAGTTTTTTTTCCATGATTGCAACTGAACTTGTAAATAACAGGTCCTTTTTTTGTCAACACATCCTAAAATAACAATGTGAACAAGTTTAAAGCACCAATATTTACCAATCGCCTGTTAATGGATGCCTGCTCATAGACGGGACATAATGCGTGGGAGCCAAGTCATGACCTTTATATCGTTTTAAATCTTCTTCCGTACAACTTAAAAGCCTTGTAATATTTCCCGGTTGTCCACTTAGCTTAAAACTGTGCATCAAACCAACTGTTTGCCAATCAAAATAGGGAGTACATTCTGTGGAGAAAAGTGTGTGGATCTTTGTATCTGGTTTTGCAGTTTCATCAAAAATGGGTTCTTCATGGTGTATTTCCATTATTTGCAGACTCTGAGGTGTCAAACCTTTTGGTCCAGTCATCTCATTAAAGTTTTTGCTTTTCAAGAAGCTCAAATATTTTGACCATTTTGGCTTGGGGCATCCAAAAGCTGCATGTTGTAACAAGAGACCTTGATTTAGTGTATTTATACACTCTAAATTTAACAAAAGTCCCCTCAGTTTGTATTGATCAGGTTCCATTGCTCTTAACTGCACATATTATTAACAGTAAGTGCATATTTTTGCATTATAGATTATAAAACAGGCAAGTTAACTAACGGGTCAAGTGGGAAAATTTTAAGCTATTTTGTTACTAATTAAGTTCACAATTTATTACCTCACGAGGATAAGGTGGTTCAGGAAAAAGCCGCCCACAATCATAAACAATACCATCTTCATGGTGTTCTAATTTACTAAAAGACAGTTTCCAACAGAAAATGGTAATCCATAATGCATAAGAATAGGTTCAACGCCCTCGCGTGGAATATATCCTGGGTAGATCATTAGATTATCATTAATTTTGTGTCGAAGTCCCACCTGATAATTAACAATTAAACATAGAATTAGCTAAAAACTTATAATAACCAGAGGAAATGATTAAATATATTATGAGTTACAAATTACAAATTTACCTCTGCTGCACCAAATGAGTATCCATACATCTCACTGATCCATCCCTTGCCATAAATATCACCAGTTATATTTGTGGCCCAATGGGCTGTGTCTTCTCTTACTTCCTCTGTTTTAGAAAGCCACATTGGTGCTAAGGCCCGAAGATCATCTATATGCATGGCTAAAAGCCCACCGACTTTATCACATAGTTCAGGTCTTTTAGTGTGCAATTTGGCAAGTATATTATCGCATCCCACAAGGTACCTAATCGACAAAAAAAATATTGTAAACATAAAAAGTTCCGTTAAGAACAACTTAAAGATAAAAATCAAGATTATGAAAATGATTAGTTTCAAACCCATAATATGCAGCAACAGGTCTGCCTTTCTCTGCACCAATCTTCCAGGGTAAAATTGGGCCTCTGATAATCATATCTGCATCTAGTATAACAACCCAATCAACATTTTGTGCATCTTTACTATGTTTGAGCCAGTGGACAACTCCTGCTGGTTTGTTAATTGCAGGGTACCTGTATTAAATAAACAGATACTTTATTTCAAAATGCTAATAAGCTGAATCCTATAACATTATTAACATTTTCATGTGTTATTCATGATATACATTATGCATAATTGCATGCAAAAACAACACTAGCAACAAGCACTTTACTAACTCCTCCAAACTTTTCTTAAGAGGCTGTTTGGCATTGCATATTGAAAGTTTGAAACTGATTATTTGATTATTGTGTTTACAAGTTTCACTAAAGCAGTTTCTGATTATTACCATACAATGTTACATAATCACTTTCAAAACACAATTAAAAACAAAAAACAAAAAAAACTAAAACACCCAAATCCAGATAAACAATAAAATTAACAAAGCTAATTTCACCACATTTTTCAAACCTGATGATCACAATACCACATGCAACTATATTCATGATTGTAAAAATCATGCCTAGGCACCATATAATCGCTAGTCGGTACCCCTCCAAGTCCAACGAATCGCCACATAATCGCTATTTTAAAATTTATGTATAAAATTGGTCAAAATTGAAAATTTATGTGTATATTTCGAAAATTACATATAAAATTCCAATCCGATTAATCCATGTCCCTAAACCTTAATCCTGATGAACTGCTAGTCGGTACGCCACTGGCCAGCTAGCACCTAGCGGGTTCTACAACACTGAGTATATTTAAACAAATATTTGAACAAAATTGCAATAAATTCATAAATAAACAAAAAATAAAAATAAAATAAAATAAAAAACTAAAATTACCAGTCACCAGTTCTAGGGTGTCTACTCATGGAAGGCACTTCAAAAGTGGGAGCCAAATTCATTCCTCTATACTTCTTCTTCTCCTCATCCGTACAGCTCAGCATCCGGGTAATCGGGCCGGGTTGACCCGCTTTCCGGAAGCTATGAACGAGCCCCACCGTCTGCCAGTCGAAGTAATTCTGGCATTCAACTGAAAACAATGTGTGGATCCTGTACGGAGCTTCCTGACCCGACCCGGCATTGATCAAAGTCGATAGTAATAATAATATCACCAGTACTGTTACGGCCATTATTGATATTGAAATTGATCATACGGTGATTAGAGATCTGAATCGCATGACTTTTACAAAGTCAAAGGATGGATGAGTTTGTATTTGAATTGAAAATTGGCGTGTGTGATTTGGGTTTCAACTGCTCTTGTATCATTGATATTATTATTATTATTATTATTATTATTATTAATTATTAAGATTTGTGAGAAAGACGTGGAGAGTTGGCTTAATCAAAAGTCAAAGGCGATAGATGATGATTGATGGCATTGATTTGTTAATTATAGAGGAAGAAATGAAGAAGCACGTGTCACATGATGTGTTACTCTTTTAGAATTGGGACACTATTGATTTAAATGCGTTGCAGCATGGACGTGAGACTAACTCGGACGGTATTAGTTTGATTTGTTACGGACTTATGATATCAGTTCAGTTTGGTTCTTTTGTGTACGTGGAGTGAAAGAAAGGTAGAAAACCCATGTGTAACGGCGTAGATTTTGTAAATGTTAAAAACTTATAAGGTTGTTTGTGTAACTTAATAGACCTTGATGGTTATCATAATAAAATGTGATGGGTTAACAATAATATATTTATTTAATAATATATATATATATATAAATAAATGTGGCATAAAATATAATATAATAATTGGTGGCCCAGGTTTTGATGAGGCAAGCCGAATATTGGATTATTGGTCCGGTAACCCACCGAAATTTCGTTAGAATAAAATGCAAAGTTGAAAACCCAAGGATTCCAATCGAGGAGCCCTAGGTTGTAAACACCGTGTCCAAACAGCAGACCCAAAGATCAAACATGGGTCCTCCTCTTCTGAACACAGTGTGCAACCAATTGGTCTAGGCGTCAACTTGGTTTTAATAGAAAACGACTTTAATTTATATTAAAACGAATTTGGAAAACTAAGTTGAAACATAATTCAAAACTTTGTCTTCAAGGTAATTTATTCAACTTGATTGAACCTCCCGATACATTCCGGTTCAACTGGTTGTACCATTTCTAACTAAATCTTGTACGGGTAAAATATCAGTTATTAAAAACATTGCTCACATACATATTCAATGAATAGGGAAATTTGAAATTAAAAGAAAGAAATATTATCGGGAGGACAGAAACACGACAAAAGATCTAACGAAGAGAATTAAACAAACTATGTAAAGCCATTTGCGTATGCATGTAGTTAGAAAGCAGGAACTTGGTATGTATTATGTATTCATTAAATATAACCTGAAATACACAAGTGTCAATACAATATATTGTTGTATAGTCGTGTTAAAATAATTTCACATTCAATTCCAGCACTTAGAGTTTTATATTAATTGTCTTTAAATGGCCATTCATAATATGTCAACAACTTTGAAATCGTAGTTTTGCACATTCATTAGACGGCCATGTTGATATCAAGAGCGGTAAATAAAATATAATATTAACAAAATTTAATAACTTCTAAGAGAAACTGATTAACTAGAAAACCATATTCATTTCTACAATTAAAGATTAGATACATGTAAAATCCAATTATACAATATCAACATCTCTTTCAGCCTCTTGATCATCTTCTTGGTTACTCGTTTTAGTTTTAAAAGATCTCTGGTTACTAAACAATCTAGTATTCTCCGATCCTGATAATGACTGACGTCCATTGGTCTCCCTGCGGTCCAGTTCTTCCAGTATCGCCTTTATGCTACTCTCAAACCGCCTTCTGTATGTCGGGTACCTTGATATTGACTTTGTGATCCCTTGAAGTCTAAAAAAACATACAAACATACATTCGTTAGCACAAATTAACTTTTAACCAAACATTTTATGATATTAAAGAAACAAAGTAGTATTACCTTCGGGTTAATGCATCAAGCTCAGCCCGTCTAATCTCAGACTCTGGTGGCGGGCCAATATTCGAGTTTTTCAGCTTCTCCGCGTCACCACTCAATAGCACTAGTTTCCCCAAGTATTCTGCTTCTGACTCGGTCAGATTCAGAGCTTTAATCTGGTCTTTGATCACCAAAAGAGGATTCAAGAACCAGTCATAGAACCCGTCTTTTGGCCTGTTAGTGGTATTTATCTCCGTCACGTTATCCTCTAGAGCATAATATCAAAACAAATGTTATAACAAATATTTAATAAAAAAAAATCGATAGTGTTTTTATTTACCTAGTAATATGCCGGCGCTATTGGCATTTGCAGACCGTAAAAGTGTTTGGAAAAGACAATATGCGGGGAGACCGATACTAATCACTCTTCCACTAGCTTTCCCAGATTTTGCATCGTCAATCTCTTTAACGGTTATTAATCCTTCTAAAACCATAAACTCACCTTGTCGACGACATTCTTGAAATAAGCTATCAAGCAACTACGCCATTTTTATCGGATCAAGTTTAGAAAATTATAATCATATCATATATAAGAGGTTGAAAATAGGCGGATTAGGTAATTCGTCACAAGGTAATTTTTATAAATAGTTAAAAGTATTACTAAGATTATTTTGACCCAGTCAATACATCTAACTGGTCTCCATTTTCGCAAGTTTAAACTTTCATCTGTTTGAATCGTAGAAGATAAAATACGACCTATAAAGCAAAAGGGGTTGAGTGACTAACCACCAATGGTTTCAACTCGACCATGGGGGCGGTGAAAGAACTGGACGGAGATGGTGGATTTTTGAAGGAAGCAGGTCTTGAGACTGAAGGTGTAGTTGAACCAGATTGCCGGCCCGCATTACTTCTGTACTTAGGTCTGTTCATGTGGAAAATATTAGCCATGAAGACAGAGGCCAATTAACAACTTGTTAAGTTATAATATATTAAAGAGCAGCGGTTATACCTCAGAAAGCAAGATCCTTCAGGCATGTCGAGAATATCATTGCTGTATTCATCATATATCGACAATGCAGCTAAAATATAGCAAATCCCGAAATAGAAAGACGACTCCTGTTACAGTTTGACTTTTAAGGTCAAATATATTACTTTTCATATTCAAAATTGACATCAGACTTACTACATTTTCAACATCCACTTTTTAAAATACATTCTTGCATGATCAATTTGATGTCAATATAAAGCAATCCACTTTGAAGTTTAGAAGACATTTATATGACTTTGGAAGTCAAACAATAAGAGATTATGATGTAATATTAACCTGATAGGCAACAACAGCTGCATAAAAACCAAGAATAATGCCAGCCAACATGGACCCTAACAAAGCTCCAGCAACAGCAAAAGGCCACAATAAGATTGCAAGACCTGCAAATGGCACACAAATAGTTTCCAAAAAAGGGCCTTCTCGCCCTATACAGTCATGAAACAAACGGTGCCACCCTTTTAGCAACATAACCGGGCTTTTTAAGGCTGCAATAACCGTGATCACAGGAAAGTCAATCGCAAACCCTAGCAGCCCAACAATAATCGCTACAGGAACATAAACCACCCTGCAACACAAACACAAAATGAGCTTTAATTAACACCGAGTTGAGCTTAAATGGCTCATTATTTAAACTTTGAAAAGCAAAACATTTCAAACCTGATTTCAATTCTACCCCCGGGAGGGTCTTGTTTCCGAAGATCATCCGTCATTGAGAAGTACGAATATAAACATACATCCATCAAGTCCCTAACAAATGTCATACTCCACTTGATTGTATCCCATATCCCGTCCTGACAACCGAATTACTTACCATTCAGTAAAAATACTAAAATAACTAACTCCTAATAAGCCGAATAAACTAATAAGTTAATACAGCATCCGGTTATCAGCTTATTGCGTTATGGCAACAAGGTAAGCTCATAACCTCTCAAATAATAATAATTTACTTACCGTAACACAATGACGAAACTTATCGTTTTTTCCTTCACCAACAGCTTTAACCGTTCCAAAAACCGGTCCAAGAAAGCCATAAGCCAAGCCACCAATAATGCTACCCACAACAACACAAACGGGCCATAAAACGAGTGGTAGCACAACCAATATACACATCACCAGTTTCATCACCGGCCCGAGTCGTTTAGCACTGCCATACAATTCAAAAAATAACCTACAATCATTACATATTTACATATACACAGACAGCAAAATACAAAATAAAATAAATAAATAAAGTAATAATTAAAATAATAATAATAATAATAATAACAAGGTTGCAAAACATGCCGAGGACCGACTAGTCGGCCTTGGAACCCGACTTTTACAACACTAAATAATAATAATAATAATACCTTAAAATGCAAAAATAAGTCCAGACAGCATGTGGTGGCCAGAGCCCTAAAACAATAGCAGAATTGCCAACTGTCATAATTACACAAACTATTGGGGCAACAATAGCACCTGAAATACAACATATTAATTAGGTTAAATAATTATTATTATAAGTTTTAAGCAGAAAAGAATAATAATAATAATAATAATAATAATAATAATAATAATAAAAAGACCTTTGAGAACACCAACTAGAAGAAGACCAATGAAGTAAGGTAAGAAACATATGAAGGTCCATAGATGCAGCAGAAACCCTTGTGGAGGTTCCATTGCGGATTATACTTGTTTAAAAACTTGGGATCATACGAAATTAATGGACGTCGAATGTTACAGATTATTATTATTAGCGTTTTGTTATGGAGTCCAATTGTAAAGTGTTCATGAATAAATATAAATTAAAAATTGGTAAAGTGTGAGGATTGAAAAAAGCGGAATTTCATGAAAACGGGGGATCACGCTATAGGCAGTTGAGTAACCGTTGGGTGTCTAGATTATTTATCAACTGACACACACCACCTTTATTCTTTTTTTTTATGTTTATTATTTTCTACTACATTTTATTATATTTTATAAATTTAAATGAACACTTTATTTTAGTTACTGTTTTTTTTCTTTATGGTACAGTACCATGGGTTGGGTGGTGATGGTTAGGGTTGAAACTGAACTCGATGTTATTTTTCAATTGTGATGAGTTTTTTTATGATGTCAAGTGAGTTAGTAAGCGTAAAAATCAGTATAGTTAGTTGATATTTACTTAAATATATATGTTTTAAATCTTCATCTTATGAAAGTATATTAGTTTTAAATGAAATTAAGCTTAATTGACGAAAAAAAGCCATTTAAAATATTTTTTTTGGTTTTTTTCCCTCTACAAACAAACTTTTTCCTTTTAGCTTTTTTTTCTATAACAAGAAAATCATGTTGTTTGACACGGGGATCATTAAATAAGTCTTGTGAAATCGTTATGGCCACTCTACTTGACTACGAACTAAAGTTTAAACTGGAGTGCTTTTATTAAACAATCCCGAGGGCCAAGTTTCATATACCAAACTACATGGGTGCCATGATGTCTCCCTAATGCCGCTGATCCACATCAGCTCCCGGTAGGTGTAATGTACCACTTTAGGTAATTACAACATAGATCATTGAAGAGGTAGGTCCCAGCAGAGCCCAGTTGGACCCGCAGGACTCACCTTTGAGAGAGACGTCTGCGCAGAAACCAACTGGATCCGCAGGACCCACCATGCTCAGAGACGTGACGTCCTTACGCGCAGTACGCAAGCTGTTCCCGCAGGAAATGCCTCCCAATGGTGAAGTACTCTGCCTGTTCCCGCAGCTGCGGATACAAGCCATCAAGGAAGGCCACCCGCGCAGCAAGGCTACACGCACAAGGCACTTAGCTCTCAATAATTCAGTTGTCACCTGAAGGAATGAGCAAAGCCGGGAACAATCCCGCACAAAGGCGGGAGGGGGAATACTCCCGCCCAAATAAGCCAGTCTGTACGATACGGGAAGATCTTCTGTACTGTACCTGACGAGGTATGGGCAAAAGATCTGACCAAAGATACGACAGCTTATTGACAACAGTATGGCGAGCAGCATGCTCTTGTACTGTATGTCACTATTAGCCGCTGCCTACTCACCAACTCCTGTCATACCACGTGCATAGCCGGCAGTTGGTGGAAAAGGAATAGTACACAGCAGGCCTGGTCACTGTCAGCCGCTGCCTACCCACCAACTACCAGCATGGCACGTGCGTAGGCCACAGTTGGTAGAACAGAAATACTATTCAGCCGGCTACACCTCCTTGGAAACCTACCTTCGGCTATAAATACCCCAAATGGTATGATCATCTCATCTTATCACATTATCATCATATACTATCTCGTATTACATATTATACCTGGTATCTGCTCTAGCAATCTCTTAATATACATTTATATTCAAGAGCAATCTAGTCTGATTCTCACGCCGGAGGGTGGTCACAAGGAGGAACCCCCCTTCTCAGTGACGAGCTCACGGTGTCTGTTTTGCAGGTTATCAGAAGAACCATCTTTGCCGGGTATAACCCCTCATGGGAAACATCTATCTAACCCCCAGGTTATCCGTAATCTGCCCGGGTCCGATTAGTGTTTCTTCATTGGCGCCATCCGTGCATAAAGCTAGAACTTCATTTCTTTTCAGTTTTTTCAAACTTCTGGAAAGATGGTTAAAGAAACTCAGGTAACCACAACCCCAGCTACTGGGGGGAATACCGGCGACTACACAGTTTTTACGAACACTACCCCGGTTACCCAAGCCGGGGCAAGTGCAGTAAATTTTACGAACACTACCCCAGTTACCCAAGCTGGGGCAAGTGCAGTAAATAATCGCTCACTGGGATTCACCGATACCCGGTTAGAAGAGAACGAACGAGGCTCCCCCGCGAAACACTCGATGAAGTTAAAGCGTGGGCGGAGGCACGTCAAAAAGAATTCCAAGCCGAGTTGGATGAACGCTTACGTTCACTCCAACAGCCTGAGGAATTCGGAGAGTACTGGGACAATGATTCGGAGGAATCCGATACCGACGCGAACCCTCGCCATAGGGCAAAAGGGAAGCGTAAGGAAACGGACTCCCAACCGAGAAAGTATTTTGGAGAAACCTTCAAACCAAAAAACGCGGGTGGAAACCCACGTGACTTCTCCAAAACATTCAGACCAACTGTGGCAAATGCGGGAACGTCCAAATTTGCAAGGGACATTGCGGAAGCAATCGCCCCGAAAAGTGCCAAACAGATGTCCAACATCGGCACTTACGATGGTATATCTGATCCAGACGATCATTTGAACAGGTTCATAGCGGGGGCAACCGTCAGTAGTTGGACGGAACCTACGTGGTGTTACATGTTCCAAATGACGCTTGTTGGGGCAGCTAGAGCGTGGTTCGATCGTCTACCGGTCAACCACATCTACGACTGGGCAGACTTCCAACAAAAGATTAGCCAACACTTCAGCCAACAAAGAAAGTATACCGAAAAGCAATGGACAATCCTCAAATGCATTCGAGAGGAAGATGAATCTTTGCTAGACTTCATCACTCGCTTCAACTCAAATAAGCTAAGTTTGGGTAATATCAGCGAAGATCTTGTTCGCGCTGCTTTCATCCAGGGCGCGAACGACCCAGAGCTCATCCGCACCTTAACGGGTAAAGATGGCATGCCATCCATATGGGATGCCATCATGACAGCAGCAAAACGCTTTGCGGAAACGGAGAAGCAACTGGGTAGAGATCTCCCACAGAGCACAAACCTCTACACCCAGAAAACAAGAGAAGACAACGTCCTTACCGCCCGACTAAACAAAAAGCGGAAGCTAGGCATTTGGCAGTCAAGGGTAAACTTTGACACCTCATCCGGCTTGCAACATCGGTTAGGCGGAAGGGATAACGTACAGTCAAACAAGAACTCCAGATGAACGCCACTCACCAAAAGCGTCACCGAGATATTCGCCACTGAGGAGCTCCCATGGCCAAAGGCTCCAATAATCCGACATCGTCACAACGCTGATCGGAGCAAATACTGTGACTTTCACAGGACAAAAGGCCACAACACTGAAGAATGCATAGACGTAAAGGACATGGTCGAAGCATTTGTCAGAGATGGGACGCTCGCGCACCTCGTGGCGCAATGAACGCTGAGCAGGCTGATGCGTGTAGAACCCCAGTTGGGGAAAACACGAAAAAAAAAATTGCAGCTTCAATGTTGGAGACTACATACTGCGCAAACAACGAGATCCCGAACCAGGTGCATATCGGCTCGATGGCACTCCCATCCCAACAACATGGAAGGGAGCTCAATTACACAATTTGCATGTAGATCAATTCCAAATTTGTAAAGAAAAGGCCCAGAGCCACTTCTAATGGAAATGATTCTCCTTAGAACATCGACGCTGATGATTTTACATTTATACTTTTATGAACTTTCAACACTGATGCCGGTTTTCACCGCATACATAAGTGTGAAAGTCGTTGCGTGGGGAAGGCGGCAAAACCCGCATAAACCCAAAAAATGGCAAACCTTCACGCAGGTCAGTTAAAGGTAAAGTTCAGTCATCCCACTAAATGAAAGTGCCGGTCTATCCGCATGAATCATGATAGAGGAAACTGAACACTAACCTATTAACAACCGCGCGTCGAACGGTTAATTTATTCAACACTGATGCCGGTTTTCACCGCATACATAAGTGTGAAAGTCGTTGCGTGGGGAAGGCGGCAAAACCCGCATAAACCCAAAAAATGGCAAACCTTCACGCATGTCAGTTAAAGGTAAAGTTCAGTCATCCCACTAAATGAAAGTGCCGGTCTATCCGCATGAATCATGATAGAGGAAACTGAACACTAACCTATTAACAACCGCGCGTCGAACGGTTAATTTAGTCAACACGGATATGCCGGTTTTCACCGCATAATTACGTGGAAAGTCGTTGCGTGGGGAAGGCGGCAAAACCCGCATAAACCCAAAAAACGGCAAACCTTCACGCAGGTCAGTCATAGGTAAACTTTGGTCATCCAACTAAATGAAAGTGCCGGTCCTAACCGCACAAATCATGAGAGGAAACCGAACCTATTGACAACCGCGCGTCGAACGGCTAACTTATTCAAAACAGAGAATTTCTAACAAAAGGATGAGGAAAACCTACACGCAGGTTAGATGTAGGTAAAGTTTAACCATCCTATTAAGTGCAAGTGACGGGCCTACCCGCACAATCACGAAAGAGGAAGCAAAACTTCAACCTATTATCTACCACGTTCAAAGGTTAACTTATTCTAAACACTTAGAAAATTTCTAAAAAGATGAGGAAAACCTCTACGCAGGTCAGATATAGGTAAAGTTTAGCCATCCTACTAAGTGCAAGTGACGGTCCTACCCGCACAATCACGAAAGAGGAAGCAAAACTTCAACCTATTATCTACCACGTTCAAAGGTTAACTTATTCTAAACACTTGGAAAATTGCTAATTTAAACTAAAATATGCAAGTCATATAACGTTTATAAAGCAAGGAATCCAGTGAAAATAGCGGTCTTACCCGCACAAAGATTTATATTTCATAATATTCGTTACAAGAATGGCCGGGTAACTACCCGCCTACAAGAATATAAATCTATACAAGCTAAACCTAACAGTGGGAAGGGATCTTCAGGATCAAGCTTCTGGGCCACTTCCACTTGGACCAGCACCATCAGTAGAGCGTGGCGGTTCAAGGAAAGCTTTAAGGATAGCTAGCCCATCATCAGCAGCAGCAGCTTCGTTCACCTTCTCCACCACCGGATGCGGGAAGGCGGCATACTGATTCACTGCTTGGTCGTATACAGCTTCAGTATCCACATCAAATAAAGGGAAGTTGGAAGGCGGGATGCCTTTCTCAACGAACCCTAGACCAAGCAGGAAGCCGGCCTTTTCCCCATCCTCATGAGAAGCGTTGAGGGCTGCGCTCATAGCATCGTCATAAGACGTATCCGTGAAGACTCGATGCACAACCTACAAAAAGGAAAAATATACAAGTATCAAAACCTTTTCTATTTACAAAGAAAAGCGTAAAGACATGAAAAGCTTACCTGAGACAACGCTTCTCAAAGAAGCCATTCCTTGGCAACCAGAGCTTCTTGGAGGGCGGCTTGAGCTTCGTTACGGGCGCGTTCGGCTTCACTTTTGTTGAGGTTGGCAAGCAACACTTCTTTAGCCGCAGCCTCTTCGACGCCCTTTAGCTTCCGCTCAGTGTGGTCAAGCACCCCCCTCTGGTCCAAGATTTCTTGGAGCTTTTTGGCGTCTTCCATCGCCAAGGCATCATGAGCCTGCTGGAGAGCCTCTAATTTGGCTTTAAGCTCCTCATTCTCCATGCGTAGAGGCTCAGCAACAGCTTCAGCCTTGGTGGCCCTCTCGGTTGCGTTCCTTGCAGTTTCCTTAGCCAGCCGAAGCTGTTCGTTAACAGCTTGGGCAGCCTTGGAACGGGCCTCGAGCCGGGCCTGAACTTCAACCTCGAGGGCCTTGAAGGCCTTCTCTTTTTCCGCAGCCACTGCGGTAAGCCTTACGTTCTCCTCCCGGACAGCCCGCGCTCGAGCTACTTCTTGAATGCGAGCTGCTTTTAACTTGTCGTTTTCACGACAAAGCAGCTCGACGCGCGGCTGCATCCGGGCCAAGAGAACCCGAAGCTCATTGGTTAGCCTACCCTCCTGGTAGCTAGCCATGGCTTCCCCCAACGCACCACTGGGAGCTGCGTGACGAGCCCATTCCACGCACTCCACATGTGTGCGAAGGGTTGTTCCTCGGCGGATGTTCCATCGTGGAACATACACTTCATTGGAATCCGATACTGCAAAAAACAAAAAGCAGTTAGGAAAAGATGATATAAAAAAAAACAAAAAAACAAAGGCCAAAAGAACCCTACGCACCTGTAGGGTCAACAACAGGCCGATAGCCGCCAAACCCATCACCTGAACCCAAGGGAAATCCATCCAAGAGGTCAGGCAGATGGGAAGGAGGCAGAGGTTGGCGATAAGCCCCAAGCATACCTGAAGTATCGGCTGTAGCTGCCGACGTCGGAGGCATGGAGGCCGCCGCGGTAGAAACCAACGGAGGTGAACTCACCGGAGGTGAACTCACAACCGTGGTCGCGCTGCGGAATGCGCAGAAAAAATAACCGCCGGCTCAGTGAAAGATGCGGTAAATATGGCACTGACAGCCGGCGGTGATGTCATCACAGTTGGAACAGTTGGCTCAACGAAGTGAGCAACTGAACCAGCGGAAGCAGGCGCAGCCGCCTGGGTCGTCGCCTCAGGTAGGCTGACCAAGCCTACCGTCATGGGCGGAGAGGTACTCCTCCCCGCTCCACCCTGGAATGCGTCAACATCCACGCCTGCACAAAGAAGATACGTATTAATGATGGAAAGTTATGAAGTTAAAAATAAAGTTTGTACTTACGGGTTTTCTTGAGCCTGAAAGTGCGGACAGGCGGGGATGAACCCGATGGAGCCGGCCTCTTCACGCCGCTCACCGTTGTCATCCTGGGCTCTCCGGAGCTGACAGTCGTCGCAGCCTCCGGAGCAGCGGTCTTGTCACCACCGGGGTTCCCCGCCACCTCCTCGCTCTCGGCCTCTGAATCAGACCGAGGCACCGGATCGGCAGTGGAGGCCATCTTCTCCTTCCCCTTCCCGCTGGCAGCCTTCTTCTTCCGCACCAACGGAGGACCATCTGCGGATTCCTCATCAGAACATAAGATTAGAGGAATACCAGCAGAGGTTTCAGCATTGAGGGGTCGAGGGTTGAATAACGCCTTACCTGGCCGCCTGGCGCTCAGGATCTCGTGGCCTGACGGGTAGACCTCCACGAACCGATCCGCCGTCTGTTCAAGGATGGGCAACTCGTTCTCATCTAGAGCGCGAGTACCCATCCGAGCGGGACTGTCAGCCTCCCGCGGATACAGGAGCGACTGCAAGTCGTTCCCCTCTGAAATAAACAGGAAAGAAGTTAGAAGAGATTCTAAATCAACAAAAAGAAACAGAGCATACCGTAAGGAACAGAGTTCAAACCGTATTCGAGGACAATCGGGATCTTTCGCGCATCCGCATCCTTCCACACCCGGCTCATCCCGAGCATCACCATCCCGGACTCCGCAAACCGGTAAACCGGAGATTGGACTCGGGATATCTTCGAGAACCATTCCGCCTTCTGGTAGTTGGAGGCGTGAAGGCTGGGAAGTGCTTGCCCATTCTTGAACTTCATGGCAAGGGGGATGGCGCGAGCGGAGATAAAAAAGAACTCCCGCTTCCACGAGCGAAGACTGCGCTCGGTTGCGCAAATCTTCAAACCCTTAATCCGGGTTATCAGCGTGTACCACCCCTGGATGCACCTCCAAGAGTAGAAGGTCATCAGGCGGTCAACGAAGGGCTCAATGCCCAGAATCCGGCACACCCACTCGAAGTGGCGAATCTTCGCAATCGCCATCGGGTGCACCTCGGTCAGGTGTGCACCGTGCCTCTCTAGGACACGGTACACAAACTTTGTCAAAGGGAACCTAAGATTCCCATAGACAAGGAATGCAGCATATACCCCGATCTTGCTTCTGGGGGCATCATACACCGTCTGATGGGGTTCAGGAAACTCAGGCACGAGAGACTCGAGCATGAACTTCCTGACGATGTACTGATATAGATCGACAGGCAGAGCACACTGGCACTCGCCAGCAGTACTCTTGTCATCGGCGTACACCCCAGCCTCCTGGGCTGTAGCCTCAAGATCATGAGAAGACATCTTGCAGATGAAAGAAGAAAACGATTTCAAGAAAATGCTCGACTGAAAAGGTGAGTATTCGCCGGAAATCGTTTTGAGGATGAAGAGAAAAGTGAAAGTGTGGATTACAAAGAACCCTCTCCCCCTTTATATACTAATCGCAATTAATGCAATGAATTTAATGCGGAAGAGAGAGAAATCGAAGGTGCAATGAAACTATGACACGTGGCAAAAAGAAAGCTGGCAACAGCTGTTGAAAGGACGCGTACCATTAATTTCGCGGCCACGCGCCCGAAAAATCGCGCCCACGCGCCTGAAAAAGCGTCTGGAATGACCATGTACTGTCACGTCGCCATAACTTCCTGCACGTCCTGACACAGTCAGAAGAAACCGTCGCACGACGTTTCAGAGGTTTGGACTGTTCTTATCCTTTCACCAACTCTTCGAATTTCAAAATTCAAAAAGATTCAAAAGTAAGCGGGAAAATACCCCTTACCTTGGCAACCAAGTAACCATAAGATGGGTGCGGGTACAGTGTTAAGGCAAAACCCTTCACATACTTAGCACCTGCAGGGAATTGACGCCAGGAATACCTTGGCAACCAAGTAACCATAAGACGGGTGCGGGTACAGTGTTAAGGCAAAACCCTTCACATACCTAGCACCCGCAGGGAATTGACGCCAGGAATACCTTGGAAGTAAAATAACTGTAAGACGAGCGCGGGTACAGTGTCAAGGCAAAACCCTTCACATACCTAGCGCTCCGCAGGGAATTGAAACCAAGAAGGATCTTCTGGGCAATGCTTGCGGAAACGGAAATAACATCCCCGCATAGCGGGAACGTCGAGAACTACATTGTTTGAAGCTCCAGGATGGAATTGGTGGTTTTAACATAATTGATCACTATGTTGAAAACTACCAAAACCTCATGGAGAATCCACACAAGTGGGACTCAACGCTCCTGACTTGCGAGGAGGTTACAGACCTACCCGCATCATACCCAAAGATCAAGCAGGAAACTCGGGAATTTCTACAAGTGACATAAGGACTTCCGCGGGAAGAATCCCCATGGAAAACCTTTAAACTAAACCCTTTTCAAAACCCTTTGCTTAAGTCCAAAAGTTCACCTCACTTTATTAAACATTCATGAGAAGAACATTGGACTGGGGGGACTTGAAGAGGTAGGTCCCAGCAGAGCCCAGTTGGACCCGCAGGACTCACCTTTGAGAGAGACGTCTGCGCAGAAACCAACTGGATCCGCAGGACCCACCATGCTCAGAGACGTGACGTCCTTACGCGCAGTACGCAAGCTGTTCCCGCAGGAAATGCCTCCCAATGGTGAAGTACTCTGCCTGTTCCCGCAGCTGCGGATACAAGCCATCAGGGAAGACCACCCGCGCAGCAAGGCTACACGCACAAGGCACTTATCTCTCAATAATTCAGTTGTCACCTGAAGGAATGAGCAAAGCCGGGAACAATCCCGCACAAAGGCGGGAGGGGGAATACTCCCGCCCAAATAAGCCAGTCCGTACGATACGGGAAGATCTTCTGTACTGTACCTGACGAGGTATGGGCAAAAGATCTGACCAAAGATACGACAGCTTATTGACAACAGTATGGCGAGCAGCATGCTCTTGTACTGTATGTCACTATTAGCCGCTGCCTACTCACCAACTCCTGTCATACCACGTGCATAGCCGGCAGTTGGTGGAAAAGGAATAGTACACAGCAGGCCTGGTCACTGTCAGCCGCTGCCTACCCACCAACTACCAGCATGGCACGTGCGTAGGCCACAGTTGGTAGAACAGGAATACTATTCAGCCGGCTACACCTCCTTGGAAACCTACCTTCGGCTATAAATACCCCAAATGGTATGATCATCTCATCTTATCACATTATCATCATATACTATCTCGTATTACATATTATACCTGATATCTGCTCTAGCAATCTCTTAATATACATTTATATTCAAGAGCAATCTAGTCTGATTCTCATGCCGGAAGGTGGTCACAAGGAGGAACCCCCCCTTCTCAGGGACGAGCTCACGGTGTCTGTTTTGCTGGTTATCAGAAGAACCATCTTTGCCGGGTCTAACCCCTCGTGGGAAACATCTATCTAACCCCCAGGTTATCCGTAATCTGCCCGGGGTCCGATTAGTGTTTCTTCAATCATGAATATGAGAATTGTGAGGTATTTGAATTATAAGGAATATTGTAACTCAAATACCATTAATGTGTTTTTGGCATAATGTATGTGGATGAGAGGAGAACTCCAGAATTAAGCATAATTTGGTGGATTAGTATTGGATAGAGGTGCACAAATCGGGTTTTTCTAATACCCGGGTTCGGGTATGAAACCGGTTTCGGGTATGATCGGGTATTGGAAAATCGGGTATTGAGAGAAATCGGGTAGGGTTCGGGTAGGGTATTGACGAGAAAAACTCAATCCTATGTACCCGGGTAGGGTATAATCGGGTTCGGGTATTGGAACTGGGTACGACCGGGTATTAATACCCGGTTTTGAATTTGTAAATTATTTATTCATTTTTAAATTTGTTTAAAATTTAAATTTGCTTTGTAATTTATAAAAATAATTAAACTTTATTACAAAAACATAAATCCACTTAATTACAAATTATTTACTTAGTAATATGCATTTTACAAAAACTTAAACATAAAAGTTGTGAAGTAAACATAAAAATATACTATAAAACTCATGTAGTATTTCGGGTATTAGAAAATTGGTATCGGGTATCGGGTATAACCGGGTATCGGGTATGACCGGGTCCGGGTATTTACGGGTATAAATAGCGTACGGTTCCGGGTACGGGTATTGACCTCAAAATGCATACCCTATCCATACCCTACAGGTAGGGTCGGTTCCGGTTTCGGGTATCGAATACCCGGGTATAAAAAAAACAGTTTCAGGTATTTTTTTCGGGTCCGGTTCCGGCTACGGTATTTTTTTTCACCTCTAGTATTGGATAGGTAACATATTGGGGCTCCTTTCAATCAAACAATAGTGCGAGTGGCTATATGATATCAGGCCCGACCCAAAGGGAGGGCAGGGAGGGCTCAAGCCCAAGGCCCACTCTCCCTAAGGACCCATAAGTTTATAAATAACTTTTTTATATATGTGTATTTTTTTGGACCAGCTCATCACACCCTTCACTTTTACAATTGAAAATAATAATAATAAATAATAACCACCAGCATCAATCAAATGTTGCTTCTCCCTAATGGTCCACATGTTTTTATTCTAATGTTTTAGTGTTTTTAGTTATATGTATTTCATATTTTTATTAATTAATTCTATATTTCTATTAATTAATCTAACAGTAGTTAATCCATAGACTTGTTTTGTTAATTTTTTTAATATATATATTATCCTCCTAAAGCTAAACATTTATTCGTTAGTAAAAAAATGTAGAAATATGAAAATAGAGAAGAGTTAAGTAAGCGCAAATAGAGAAAAATGTGAAGATACACATGTTTTTAGGTTAGAGGAAGATCAACAATGTTCTAAGAAAGACTTAATGGATTGACGATTATTACAATTTAGAACGATGTTTTAGAGATCAAGGATCATTAAAAAAAATGCTTGAGGAGCATTAGATTCGTTTAAGTATTTTTGTTTGATCATTTTCCTAAAAAAAATCGTTTATTATTATTATTATTATCATCACATTTGTCTAAAATATATAAGAGTTTTTGACTTTGCATTTTAAGGCCTTTTGTTTTTCATGTCCCAGGCCCCAGATTTTTTTCGTATTCTCGGAGACGGCCCTGGATGATATATATATATATATATATATATATATATATATATATATATATATATATATATATATATATATATATATATATATGTATGATATGTGAACATGATGGTGTAAATGATAAATTAGGGTAGAGTTAATGGCTATTTTCGTCCCTGTGGTTTGCTACATTCGCCACTTCAGTCCAAAGTTTGAAATTTTGTCAATTTAGTCCTCATAGTTTTAAATATTAGTCAATTACGTCCCGTCCGTCTAACGGCATCCTGCTATGCCGTTAGTTTAAGGGTATTTTTGTCTTTCTCCTTTTTATTTTGAGTTAATGGTCATTTTAGTCCCTGTGGTTTTATACTTTTACCACTGCAGTCCAAAGTTTGAAAATTTGTCCAATTAATGTTCGGTTTAATTCAGTTTATTTTTTTAAAAAGATTTTTTGTCTATAACCCTGAAGAGCATAATCCAAGCCCAAAACCATCGAGCAACCTCCAAAACAGGTATGCATTTACTCTATTGACAACAGTAATCATACCCCCCCCCCCCCCCCGTATTTAGTTTCTAGACATTTCCCAAACTTTCCCCTATGGTGGAATTCAATGGTAAAGTGATCAAGATAATTCTCTGAAACCGAGTTGTACAGAAAAAAAAATGTTTCTTTGATTAATGTATAATAGTTGATTTCGACCCAGATTTTCGTTACGATATGTTAATCTCTAAACCCTAACTATTATGCATTCATCAAAGAAATGATTTTTAGTTTTTTCTGTACAATTCGATTTCAGGGAATTGCTTTGACCACTTTACCAATGAATTCCACAATGGGGGAGAGTTTATAAACCGTCTAGAAACTAAATACGAGGGGAGGGGGCATGATTACTGTCGTCGACAGGAAAATGCAGACCTATTTTAGTTGATGATCGATTGTTTTGGGGTTGGATTATGCTCTTCAGGGTTATAAACAAAAAAAAAAGAATTAAACTGAACATTAAATTGATAAATTTTCAAACTTTGGACTGAAGTGACAAAAGTATAAAACCACAGGGACGAAAATGACCATTAACTCAAAATAAAAAGAAGAAAGACAAAAATACCCTTAAACTAACGGCATAGCTGGATGTCTTTAGACGGATGGGACGTAATTGGCTAAGATTTAAAACTATGAGGACTAAATTGACAAAATTTCAAACTTTGAACTGATGTGGCGAAAGTAGCAAACCACAGAGACAAAAATGGCCATTAACTCATTAGGGTATCTATAAGTATTCACACATTAGGTACTAAGCAATTAAAGTTCAATAATTTGGTGGAATTTACTCTTATGGTATATTGGCTATTATTTATTATTTACTTTAATTTGACATTATTGAGCCATTTACACTTTTGTAATTCACATGTTTGAGCCGGACAATATAATCTCAATCTGTGATCAACGTTTATACAAGATCCTATTCGAGATAATACGCTTGCAAAAAATATACTACATGAACTCTGTGCATATTCTATTTGAATTTGATCTTAACATCAAGATAGTGATCTTAACAACAATAGTCACTTGTCACGAGTACTATAAAACTATACATGAATTTATTTTTTTAATACCCAAGACAAAATATCTGATTACAATAGAGAGACATGTTAGCGGGTAAGAAGTTTTGCCGCCACCCCCGTGTTTGAATGACAAATCTGATCATACTGAAAACAAGTTATAGTTATTCGGCGTAGATAAGTTACTGTGCATAACCTGAACTCTTCTCATAAACGTAGCAACATCGGGGGCAAGAGACCAAAATGTATCAAAAGGAATGAAGACGTGCTATTTCTCGACACATGTCTTCTTGTGCTTAACAATTTTTCCTGATTTTGTCTTTAACATGTCTTGCCTAGCAACAATCGGTTAAACTATACATCTTTATTAGTTCCATTAATAGGTTAAACTAAGTCTAAAATATGATATCGAAAATCTGCCTTGGTCCTAGCAAATTGTGACAAATGTACGGGACTATAGATGAATGTATTAGAAAATTTTATAACTATAAGACATTTTTTTCTTTGTAATTGAACTATATTAATTGAACTCGAGCTTAATTCATTTGTTAAATATTAATTATTTTATATATATATATAATTATTTTTTTGTATATTTATAATATAAACTTTGTCAACAACATAATATATTTTATTTATTTTAGTTGTTGTTATTATTATTATTATTACTATTATTATTTTATAATTTTTTTATTATTGAAAGGTTACTGTTGAGTTATCTATCTCTACAAAATAATAATATTTTTCTTGATTGTTCAAGAATCTCTACAAAATGAAAAAAAAAAAAAAAGTTGAATTTATTGGCCATTTACCCCCATGTGGTTGCCCATCTTTTTACAAGGGTCCAAGTGTCCAACACCAAACCCCCAGTCTTTTTGGGTGCTATATAAGCACCCCCAACCATATTACTACTTGTCTCCCTCTTGGAAAGAAAAACAGTTAAAGATGATAAAGTTGAAGTCAAAGAGATTCCAAAGGAGCCTTTCCAAGTTTCGCATTGGCGGTCACGGTAGCAACGGAGACAAGGAGTGTGGCAACGCCATCACCGGAGAGATCAAATGGGAATTAAGACCCGGAGGGATGCTTGTTCAAAAGAGAGACATTGATAACCAAAGTGTTGAAAAAGAAGGATATATCTTGGTTAGAGTTGCAAATGGTTCCAAATGGCATGACATATCCATCCAAGCAACTTCAACATTTGGTACGCCCACTCGATAAATAAACGACATCATGGTCTTAACTTATACCATTAATTATGTGCATATCATTCATGTTTTGTATATCATTTGGTTTGAAATAGGAGAATTGAAGATGTTGTTATCAATAGTGACTGGCATGGAGCCAAAGGAGCAAAGGGTGTTGTTTAAGGGAAAAGAGAGGGAGGATGTGGAACATCTACACATGGTTGGAGTTGGAGACAAAGACAAGGTTGTAGTGTTGGAAGATCCAGCCATCAAAGAGAAGAAACTACATGGGTTATTAGCTACCACAAATCACAATGGAGCTTCTAATCATGCAATTAGTGTATAATAACACCAATTGTTCAAGAAACAAAAAATCCTAATTTATTTATGTGATCTTGATGCCATATGTTGATCAATGTTGTTTTTGGTATTCGTTTGGTCGACCTAAATCTAGACTAGTTATAACGTTTTCGTGTTATAATTGCTTTCCCGTGTAAGAGTTTAGTATTAATATTAAGTTATTAACATCATTTGAGTATTTATAAGGTTGTCAAAAAATCCATTATTGACTAGAAATCAACTAAGTTATAAAATAACATTATAAGATATAAATCTATAGATATTAAGGAGAAAACAAGATTACAATTCCTTAAAGTTATATAAATAAAGATTAGTTTGTAAACAATCATAACCATAAGCAAGTGAAGATGTTCATTTGCAATTTACTCCTACATACATTTGTTTCTATATTTCTATATATGATTTAACAAATAAAATAATTATATGTAATGAAATAAACTAGCATATAAAATGAGAAATTAGGGGAAGTGTGCACTCATTCATAGGCCAAGAAATATTGGAAATGAAATGAGGAGTCTTGAAAATGAATCTACTTTTGAGTAGTCCCAAGTTGTACAAACTATTAATTACATAAAGCTACGTTACTTATGCTTCCTCTAAAGCTTCAACAAAGGCCCATAATTCTAGATATACATTATAATTATATATTTTTATAATCATATTAGTTAACAAAGCTTTCTTTAAGTGATTTCTAGATCGAAGAATACGAAAGTAGATTGGGATAGTTGGTGAAAACATAAGGTTTCTAATCATGTAACTAACAAAATATCTTTTAACTATATTCTGTTATATATGGAACGACATGACACAACTGTTTAATTTAATAATGTATACAGGGAGATGCTCATTTATGCAAGGAATAAGGCTTTCTTTTCAAGCAAAATTCTTGTAAAGAATGATGATGTCTTTTTGTACAACCTCAAATAAGAAGCAAAAAACCATATGTTTGATGTTTCCCACTTTTGGGAGTGGGGCTATGACTAACATTCCTCATTTAAAAATGGTAGGTGCAAATGTACAATTCCTTTTGTGGATTTGTTTTTAAGGTTTTTATCTTTTATGGTGTTACAAAATAGGTCATGGGGTGTTAAGTTTAACCTTTTTAAATAAATAGTTTATTTTATCAAAGATGCAAGTGTAGTAAGACGATTAGATGGTCATATAACCATCCAAAACCAATCTCAATAGCACCCGCAAGTTAGAAACAAGGATGGGGAGCTAGAGATGAGACAGAGAACATTGTTTAATGATATAGATATGTATTATATAATTCAAATGTTTAATATAAGTATTGAGATAATATATATATATATATATATATATATATATATATATATATTATTGCAATTTAAATGTTTATTTTCTAAAAGTTTCGAACGCCTAGGACATAGCCGCCCATCCGCCTTGGTTCCATGCGTTGGAAAGCGTTGGGAGATGTTGAGTACCTACGAACAATTTTTCAACTTTGTTCTTGACTGCAAATCAAACAAACTATATGTTGATTTGTTTAGTGACACTGAATGTGAGGAGCTCTGCTTAGCTTGCTGGTTGCATTGGGATTGATTGGTGAAGGATGAGGTTATCGTTAGGCCTGTTCACGAGCCGAGTCGAGCCCGAGCCAAGGCAAGCTCAAGCTCGGCTCGATAATCAATCGAGCTGGCTCGGCTCGAGCTCTTAATCGAGCTAAAAATTTGAGCTCAAGCTTGGCTCGGTTTTAAATCGAGCCGAGCCCGAGCTCTTAATCGAGCTAAAAATTTGAGCTCAAGCTCAGATCGGTTTTAAATCGAGCCGGCTCGGCTCGGCTCGGCTCGATTTGGCTCGAGTTTACCTGTAATAATAAAAATTATATGCAACTATCAAGCTAAACTAAATAAATATGACGTTAAGATCAACACCAACCAAATACTAACTAAATAAATACGTCTAATAACACCATCGAAAACAAAATATGTTCAACAAGTCTAAACCAAACCAAATACAAAATTAAACAGAGAAGTATTATCTATGAGCGACGGCCGATGGCGGTGGTGAATATGAGCGGTGGCCGGCGGCGGAGGTGAATATGAGCGGCTAGGGTTAGGGTGGAAAATGGAACGTATACTAATTATCGAGTGTGTGAACTATGAAGTCTCATATCTCAGTTACTCTGTATATGGAATTATGAATATGAATTATGAATGAAAAAGGAAATTGAGCTGGATTAAAGGAAAACCCATGTGTTAAAATAATTGGGCTCGATATTATATGCATGCATGTATGTATGTATATATATATAATAAATTAAAATAAAATAGTTCAAGCCAATCGAGCGAGCCTATCGAGCGAGCTCGAGTCGAGCCGGGGCTAGCTCAGGCTCGGCTCGTTTAGAAATCGAGTCGAGCTAGGCTCGGCTCGTTTACAATCGAGCCGATTTCGAGCGAGCTTTCTCCGAGCTTTTTTCGAGCGAGCTTCGAGCCGTGAGCTTTTTGAACAGCCATAGTTATCGTAGAGCTAGCGGCTCTAATAGATAACCAAAACCCAACAACGCTTAGGTAGAGGTTGTCGCAGAGCAGGTAACTCTAAACCGTAGAGCTGGTGGCTCTAATAGGCAACCAACACCAGATGAGCGGCTTGAAAATCTAAACTGTGACCTTGAATTAAATTTCAGTGTCAAACTTATATTGTATCCTAAAGCATTTTATACTTTATTCTTTAACAACTATAAATATAAAACTCACCAACGAAAGCTGACTTGTTTTAGCATGTAATTCTTAGGATAAGAGTAATAAGTTTCGTAGAAGGCATCACGTGGTTATCTGAGACAAGCAGTATTTGACACAAGGAACCCTAATAGACATAGCCTAATTCAAAATTTATTTTTTTTATTTTATTTTTTAAAGGTGCAAATATATATATAACCTAATTCAAGTTTATTGTACCCTTGCAAAGGGCTTAAGACTTTCGCTGTGATTGTTAATAAAGAGGCTATGTTTTTTTGTGTAGATCCAATTGTTGGTCGCACCACGGTTATGATGTTTCGCAAAGTGTACACAAGGAAGAAAAAATGGGTGAAAGTAACTAAACCACATAGACGAAAATGGTAGTTTACTATTTAGTCTATTTACAAGTATATTTGCTATCACCATATAAATGCGGCCTATAAGATCTATGGGTCGATAATCTGTCAGCCGTAAAGTATCACTTACATTGGGAATCAAAGCGATTATCAATTACATCTTTGGTTTATTCTACCACTTACAAAAAAAATCTCTATGATTAACTGAAATCCTTTTCAAAAGTTCCCAAAATCGTTTGAGGAATTTAAATGTGGCATTGTCTGATCTTGGTGTTTTTCACCCACACAACACCATACGCTAGTCGCCAATGCATTATGAAGAAACGGAGTGCCCCGCACACATAACACTTGGACTTAGTGAAAGGTGTATTTATTGAAAGTAGATTTTTTTTTATAAATGAGGCTTTCACTAAACGGTTGATCACTGTGAGGCTTTATTTTAGTTTTATTCACATGTGGGTATTTCTCGGATACTAATGACAAAATAAGATGTATAAGTTGCTTTTTAGATACAATAAGCAAATGTGTCATAGAATATATTATTTCGTCACCAGGATTGGTGAATTAACTAATTATTTGCTAGGAGTGGCAGACTAATCCAACACCCTAGTGGCAAATCAACATCAATTCCCAGTTAGCAAGTTAGGGTGTTGAATTAATTTACAACTCATTGTTGAGAATTAATTAATTGGCCTCTTCTAGTGACGAAATAACATATTCTAACGTATTTTTTTACATTCTTTTAAAAGCAACTTCACATTCTATTTCATCACTAGTAACTGTGAAAGGCTATCTAATAAAACCCATGGTTATCAACCCTTTGAAAAAACCCTTCTCATAAAAAAAAATTCCTGGAAGTGTGAAATTATCTCCTCAATGGATGGTTGTTTATACTTTATATCCGTTGCTAATCAGATTTGTCCGCCTATTTTGGAAAAAAAGTTGACTTTGTTTCCATCTCATCCGAGTCAAAAATCCAATTGCCACCATATGACGTTGATTCTTCCTTTGGATACGTCATTATTAAAAGAGTTTATTCGCCTTTTTTTTATGAAATGAGGTATTATATAAAACAAAAACAGTCTTTAACAAACAGCCAAAACATAAAAGTATAAAACAGAGCATTACAAATACAGGGTGCAGTTATTGTACGCTAATACCTTAACGTACGGTAGGTACACGAGATACTCAAAGGCAAAAAACAAAGGCAAAACCCTAAAAAGCTCAGAAAACACTCACAAACACTTAAACGCTCATTAAACGCTCAAAATAGGTCTTTGTGAAAAAAAAAGTGAAAAATTGACCGATTAACCACCCAAAACTGTGTTTTTCGGTGAACCAATGATTGATTGGATATGTATTGACGATTCCGAGATGTTTGGATGTGATTTCATGGATCAATTCATGAAAAAATGGATTTGCGTACGTAATGTACGTTAAGACATTATTGTATTGGATCTTTTCCCTACAAATACAATAGAGTTATAGAAGGTTCTTAACTCAATCCTGGAACATTACCTTTTCGATTCCTACTACTATACCACAAGAACGAGAATCATTGTCTTATGTTTTAAATCCAGATTTTGCGTGTTACCTGATTCTGTTAAAGTTTTCTTCCGCTCGGATGGCTCTCATCGATTTTCTCTAACCACACCATACAATGATCCTCCCTCTCTGCTACAACGATCTAAATATTTTTTATATAACGAGTTTAATTTTCTAGTTTACTCATAACAATCTAACTATACTATTAAAGCAATAGGCTTTAAATCCATTTCCTCCCTTCCTATTGGCTGTTAATTATAGTTTCCATGTATATGAATCACTTCTCTAATTTTCATCTCAATAAAATAAATCAATAATAAATTTAAGTAAGATACAATTAATTCTATTTAATTATTCTCTTTCATTTTTTATTTAATCTTTAATCTTCAATTTTTTATAATTATCTTTCAACTTACTAATTATAATTCATAATTAATTACAAATTATAGTTATGTTTTAAAATTAATATTAATTTTTTAATTTTGATTGATTTCATTCACAAATTTGAATATCTTTGGTTGATATAATATCTTTTGTCGTTCACAAATTTCATAATGAATTAATTTTTCAATTTTGTGTTTTAGATAATAGATAATTTAGATAGTTAATTGATATTTCATCAATAGGATTAAATACATATAGATTACGGATTTAAATATAATTTGTTCTAATATTATATTTTTGAAAATTTATGAAATTTTTTAATTTTGATTGATTTCATTCACATAATTATGCTTTCCACCATCTTTAATGTAATTTAGATAATACAAATTTAGATAATTAATTGATAATTATCAATAGGATTTAATATACAGAGGTTACAAGATTCAATATACAAAGATTATCAATTTCACTTTAGTATAATTGGTTCTAATATAATATTTATGAAAATTTATGAATTTCACCAATTAACTATACAAATATTAAATTTTAGGAATCTAGGAATTAATTAACCATTTGATTCAAGAATTCTTTAATTATGGAATTTCTATATTTTATTTAATTATTGTTTATTATTTGATTAACTATTAACTATTTGATTAACCATACTTAAGGTTTACTATAAATACGGATCTTTAATTACGGATGTTGACCCATTTACTATTAACTATTTAATTATTGTTGATACATTTACTATAAATACAGAGTTCCTCTATTTAGCATCACCAAAATTATTTAATTACGGAAGTTGTATATTTAAATTAATTTTTGTAATTCATTTGATTAAGGATTGATGATTAAGGAATTGATTAAGCCATTTTAAGGTTTACTATAAATAAGAATGTTGACCCATTGACTGATGCTAAATAGAGGAATTCTGAGTTGTAAACAATTTACTTTTAAATATTCTAATTGATAATATTGTAATTGATAATTGATGTTCAATTATATTAAAATTGTGTTATTAGTAATAAATAAAAACCAATTTGTGTTAAATTGATAAAATTGTGTTAATATTAATAATATAATTTTATATATTAGATATACGGTATTATAATTGATGATTAATTATATTATTGTAAATTAAACCTAATTGACTAAAATTTTCAAATAACAATATAGATATACCCTAAAATTTTCAAAATTCATTAATCCTAATTGCCTAATTTTCGACCTTAATTTAGGTTTAATTTGAATTCCCTAACTTTTTGTTTCTAATTAATTCTCTATATACATTCCTTCTATAATCCATTCTACCAAAGTTCAATCCGTATAAATACTTGTCTTTCATAGGGTAATTCGTACACTATCAAACCCGCTTTAGCAAAAACGATTATCTTTGTTTCTAAGGTTTATAATTTTTCTTCTATTTATATCCTCCATGTTTATTTTTATTTTTTGGCTTAAAATTGTTATTGTTCAGATATTAATGTTTTGTTTATTTTTTATTTCTCACCATAGCAAGATTATGGTAAGATGGAGCCAACAAATATCACCATGTTGAACCAACTTGATGTTCTTAACAGTGAGTGTATCCTCAAAGTGTATTGGCGTCTGAAGGACAATTCAAAGCCCGAGGAGGATTGGTCGATCGAAATGATTGTGCAAGACGAAATGGTATTCTTACACATTCTTATTTTTTCTATATCATTCATACAATTTTTTACTAATGTTAATATTAATGTTTCAGGGTAATAGAATTCAAGCCTATGTACGGAAGTCTTGCATTCCCAAGCATGATGTTTTATATCAATTACAATTATTTTTGTTTTATGTTTTTGTTTGTATTTATATTAATAATTATATGATTTTTTTCTTATAATCTCTTTAGGTTATATATCAAATCGAAGATTCAATGAATATCTTCACTATTTCGTTTTTCCAGTAACACGATTCAAATTTTTCGGTTGTAAATCCTAGCATCAATTTTACATTTTTTCACATGATTCAATTCTTCCATAATTTGTAATTTATTAATTATGTGATATTAATATTAATATTTAATTTTATCATTTTAGGTTATTGTCCCAAACTTGATATAGCTAATTAATTTCATGGATTGAGGATTGTTTGATAAGATGCCTTTTATTTTTGTTTAATATTAATGTATATTTCTGTTAGTATTCATGTATTTATTTATTTTTCACAATTTATGTAATTCAATTGATTATTATATAATCCGGAAATGAAATTTAGTTGATTATTCTATAAGACATTAAATTATCTATAGTAAGATAATCAATCTTATATTGTTGTTGGTCAAAGTCCAATTAATTTACCAATGTCAACGCAATTTAAAACGTTATTATATTTTCCAATATTATCTTACGTTACATTTTTAGATTTATACACATTTGATATGGCATTTTAGAAACCGATTTTCTCCATTCAAATATCATATATATATATATATATATATATATATCAAAATTCAATTTTCATCATTTATATGAAATTTACAAAAATATATTATAGAGTTTGAATTTCACCATTTGTTAAAAAATATCTTTGCCAAATCCAATTTAATATATTTTCATGATTTTCATTGGTCAAATTTTATTTAATATATTTTCATGATTTTAGCTACATAAATACAATAATAAACTTTCCATGATTTTCATTTATTTTCACATTTCCATGATTTTTATTATAGGTCAAATTCTACTTAAAAGTTTCTTGTATTAAGTGAAGTTCTTATGGTGTTGTAAAATTTTATATTATTTACATACTATTTCCTATTAATATTAAATGTATTTTATTAATATAACCATCTATTAAGCATAACAAATTTATACCATATTAAATACGCAAATTGAAAATTTTAAAAGATGTTTATAGTTTTCAATCTCATTAAACTTTACATTTACCTTTTATTTATTTTAACTATATATTATTTGGCTAGTCAACTTAAAAAAATGGAAAGTTTTAAAAATTTTGAATTCTAAAAAAATATTTAATACAATTGGTTATGGAAATTAATTCAGATTCCTTAATAAGTTACGAAATTTGACCATCAATTTACTCTCAAGTATAACAAATTTAGATCCTATTAAATACAGAAATTGATAAATTTAAAATATTTTTTTATAGTTTCTAATTACAACTATCAATATTAATGTATTCAATCTCAACAAACCTTTAATCTTATACCATTTGACCAAAATGATATAATCATAATTAATGATACTATATTTTGCCAACTTCAAAACCATTTATACTTTCTATATATGTAAATTGTTTGATTTTAAGCTTTTACAATATATGTTGACCACTAATTAATTTATTAGTTATGAGTTATGACGTTTTTTTAAAATCAATTTTGGAAGAAATTTATGACACAATTAGACGTTTTACTTTTTCAAAAATTCTTAAAACGGACTTTTTTTTCAGATTTTTCAAAAGTTTACGTACAACATATAATAATTTTTAACTTTTATTATATTTTTCATTCGTAGAAAAAGTTTATGTCCCAAATTCTTATGACTCAGCTGCCAGTCGTGTGTTTATCAATGATTATTTGTTTGAAATTTAAGATTACAAAAACCGATATTATAAAAAAACTATGATACTCATTAATTACACACACACACACAAATTGTTTATATTTGTTGTCAAATTAGTAATGCAAAATGTGTTTAAGACAATACATTTTTATGTTGATTTCATTTGAGTATTATGTTTTAATTAACATGTGTTATTTGTACTCTATTTATAAACATGTTTTAAATTTTGATTTATCTCTGATTGTCTTTGTATGTTTTTGTATTTGAATTAAAATATAAATGCTACATCTTGTAATTAATATAAAATGATCTTTTTTTTTAATTTGACATCTACATTTCTTTAAAATTATAATAGATACATATATATGATTTTATGGTTTCCAATATCATCAAACTTTACATTTTATTTACGTGTAAATGTAAATAATGTCTAAATTCAAGATTTATGGCTTAAATAAAACCCATATATTTCCGATAACCAATTCTAAATATTCTATATATATATATATATATATATGTTTGAATCCAGCAGAATGAACTTTAGCTATGTTTATTTTGTGTCACCATATTATAACCATAGTCCTCAAAGTTTTATGTCATTTTTTAATGATTTTATAAACTTTAAAACTTTAAATTGTAACTTAAAGGTAAATTTTGTAAATCAATGGTCAAACATTTCATAATGTGTAACATTACTACGATTGAAACTTATTATTTTTAAAAAGATTTTCAGTTTTAAATTTTAAACTTTTAAATTTAACTGGTCAAGCATTCCATAATGTCTAAATGTACCATAATTAAAAATTTATTATACTAAAAAGATATCCAATTTTAAATTTTAAAATTTACAATAACTTAAATATTTTTACAATCTGATCAAACAATCCATAATAAACCTATTAATGTAATTATGATATTAATTATTTTAATTATTATTAGAATTCAAAAATATACTAAATCATCTCATTTACATTATATAAATCTTAAGGTTGAAAACCCTAACCATTGTAATCTCTCTCTCTCTCTCTCTCTCTCTCTCTGTTTCGGATTACTATCTCCATTATCGCCAATTCCGGTAAGGGAGATTAATTATTTTCCGGTAAGGTTTAATTTGATACTCTAATAGTTGATTCTCATATTATTCATTTTTTCATTAACAATTCTTTTTTTCCCCTTTTTGTTTGTATTGATTTTCATTATTATATAACTTTCTTATAATCTCTTTAAGTTCCATATCAAAATAAAAAATTCAATGGAGATGTTGAACTATTACGGTTTTCCGGTAAGGTATTATGAAAAATACTATTATACCAGATGGGTTATTAGCATCTTGAGTTGAAGTCATAACAAGTTCAAGTCAATATTAGAGTGTATACAAAGTATGGCTCTATGAGTTGTTCAAGTCATATAAGTCAATTGATGTTTCTAAGTGTTTAGTTATTAGCTATTAAAAAAACCAATTTGTTATTTTTTATATTAATCTTTGACAACAACGAAATGCTACAAATTAAAGTATAAACCTTGTATAAAAGGAAGTATTTAGGGAGTTGTAAATATTAAATTTATGATACTTTTGTTAAATAAATAGTTAGATTGTATAGACTTTTGTTCGTGTTTATTTTAAATTACGCTTCAATAAGTTATTCCTACATCTTGTCAAAGTGAAATGTAATTAAACTATAAAAAAACATGAGGCTCACAATCCTTACATGTTGAAGAGATAAAATAATTTGCGAATTAATTATTGGATATAGATGAAGGGAATGTTGGGGGTGGGGGTCCAAATGACGACAAATGAATGTACAAATTACCGATGATCTTCTAATTAACAATTCATTATATCCAGTATATGATTTAATAGACTTTGTGTATCCTTCGATTTTAGACAAGTTCAATGAACTTACTTTCAAGAACGGGCGATATTGTCAGTTAAAATTATTTGTGTTTATTAGACGAATAATATAATAATCAAATATATAATCAAATTTCTTTACGTGACGAATTTTCTATTTTCCACTCGTGTACTACACGGGTTAGTAACCTAGTATAATATATAAATAAATAAAATATATAAACATTGACCAGAAATCTGTTGAAAAAGCTTAAACATTAACCGAATAAACGACCTACAATAAGAACTACAAGAAAAATTTAAGGTTTTTAACCACAAGTTACACGTGGTTCTCCAATACCAGACTAATTACGCCATTTATCACGGCACATTTATTACTATTTAAACACTCTTCATACACTCATTAATCTCACACCTTCCCAATTTTTTCCTATCAGCGTTTTTTAACGCTTCAGGTCTGACTTAAAACCCTTAACAACAGGATAAAATGTATTTGAAAATGGCCAATACATTTCTTCCATTAATCCTTATGCTTTCTTCACTAGCCATTGCCATTTCATCACCACCTAATCAAACACCCGAGTTCGTCGTCAATGAAGTCCATCGGAGCATCAACGCTTCCCAGAGAAACTTGGGTTATCTCTCCTGTGCCACGGGCAACCCCATTGACGACTGCTGGCGGTGTGACCCCAAGTGGGAAACTAATCGCCAACGGTTAGCTGATTGCGCCATCGGGTTTGGAAAGAACGCGATTGGCGGCCGAAATGGGCGAATATACGTCATTACCGATCCCGGGAATGATGATCCAGTGAACCCGGTTCCCGGGACACTTAGATATGCGGTTATTCAAGATGAACCGTTATGGATCATATTCAAACGTGACATGGTTATACAATTACGTCAAGAACTTGTTATGAACTCGTTTAAAACCATAGATGGAAGAGGTGTTAATGTTCATATTGCTAATGGCCCATGCATAACTATTCATGATGCTAATAATATTATCATACATGGCATTCACATACATGATTGTCAGCAGGCTGGTAATGGTATCATTAGAAACTCACCTCATCATGCAGGACACTGGGATCAATCCGACGGTGATGGGATCTCGATTCTAGCTAGCAAACACGTGTGGATCGATCATTGTTCGTTGTCGAATTGTCATGACGGGCTCATTGATGTCATACATGGGTCCACCGCGATCACGATATCTAACAATTACATGACTCATCATGATAAAGTCATGTTGTTGGGACATAGTGATAGTTATACACAAGATAAAGATATGCAAGTCACCATTGCTTTTAACCATTTTGGTGAAGGTCTTGTTCAAAGAATGCCAAGGTAAAAGTTACCACATAATTGCTTTGGTCTACAAGTTGCTTTAACCATTTGGTAGTTAAATTTTTTACTTTTGAATGTGAAATATTGTAGATGTAGACATGGGTATTTCCATGTGGTTAATAATGATTATACTCATTGGGAGATGTATGCAATTGGAGGTAGTGCATCTCCTACCATATATAGCCAAGGCAATAGATTTTTGGCACCTAATACAAGATTTGACAAGGAGGTATGCAAGCATGCATATAAGTGATTTTTGTTTACAAGTTTTGTATATTTCATATAGAGAATTAAATAGCGGATGAATGTATATGTATAGGTGACGAAGCATGAAAATGCACCCGAAAGTGAATGGAAGAACTGGAATTGGAGATCTGAAGGGGACTTGATGTTAAATGGTGCATATTTTAGGGAATCCGGCAGAGGTGCCGCTTCATCGTTTGCAAGAGCTTCAAGTTTAAGTGGCAGGCCATCGACGCTAGTTGGGGCCATGACGCAGAGCGCCGGTGCACTCATTTGCAGAAAAGGGTCTCATTGTTGATCGTGGATTATGGCTTAAATCATATATCAAACAGTATTACATTTTGAGTTTCTTGGATGTTGTATGTTGTTCATGCTTTCACTAAGAAGTCAACCTTTGTGCTTGGTTGCATATGAACTAAGATGAGTTAACCCGTATGTATTGAGAAATTAAGTGCATAAGAGTTGATTATTTGAATATCTGTCGTTTAGGAAAAATATAAGATTAATCCAAAAAATAACTAGCCTAGAGATGTTAAACGGATCATGTTTGAGAGTTGACGTAAACATGAAAAATCATGCCAATCACAACGCCAACTTTCTTGAGTTAACAAGAATTGAACATGACCTTTTAAACCTGAAAAATTGTTTTAATTTGTGTTTTTCTTGCACCTTAGAACTAAAAAAAATACTAATATGTGTATAAAACATTTATGCTTAAAGTGGCTCATCTTGTTAACGTTACGACGTAAAGCATTTTTTTAGAATTAAAAAAAAACATAAACAAGTCTACTCACAAATTTAACAAGTCAATTTGAACGCGACTCATTTAGCTAAATTGATTCACATATTCAGATGTGATAACACAAGAGTCCAATGTTGGACCAAGTAGGAAGAGGCCTAATGTTTGAAACAACCTAGTTATGCATAAAACCCGATCCAAACGTCTACAATTTATATAAGAAAACTCAGTTATAATACTTTTGTCTACTTAAGTAGACCATGTAAATAGTCTATACATATCTTCTTTTAAAATATTTGTTTTAGCAAATGTTTTTAGAATACAAGTCTTGTTTTTGTCTTCCTCTAATAGAAAGTGGTGGTGAAGTAGAGCTATTGGGCCGTCAATCATGGGTGGATAGGAGAAACAATCGCTTTCAGCAATTCAATTCAGCCTGTCATATACTACCCCCGTCCTGATAAAATAAAATAAATAAATAAATAAATAATTTTAATACTTATTTATTATTTAAGGTGCAGGTTTAAAACAAAACCATAAAAATGGAGAACTGAGAAACCATATGTAAGAGAGAATAAGAAATTTATTTTTACATGTAAAAAGCAAATATTTACATAATCTTGTTTTTAGCTTTTACGTATAAATATATGTAGAAGTCGTTTTCATTAAAAAGAAGTTTTTTTAATTAAAAAAAGCAGTTAAAAAAAGGTAAAAAAAAGCAACATTTTTTACAAAATTATATTTTTTTATTGAAATGTTAAAACTATATTTTTACATGTGAAATCGAGTTTTATATTATTTTTTACATGTAAAAGACATGGTTCCCTAGTTATCCGTTAAACCCTCCCCTATTATTTAATATCCAACAATGTTTATTAAAATTAGAAACCTAAAAGTTATTAAAATTAAAATAATTTGTATCAAATCTTGTAAATTGTAATATATAAAGTGGAATATTTACCAAAATTGGGTTCCTATGTAGATAATATACGTATTTACATACTAATATGAAAAAAATTAAATTGTTCTATCATCTACGACAATCGAATTTTGAAGAGAAATAGACCTGCAATCGCTTCAACGCCATCGGCGATAGCAGCCTTCAAGATATCAGCAGTGTCATGCCCTCGAATTTCATCATCAGTATCATCTTCATATATTGGTGTATTGGCCTCGGAAGCCGGTGCATTAGCCTCGGAACCTGGTGCGTAAGACTCAGAAGCCGGTGCATAAGCCTCAGAACTCGGTGCATTATACTCAGAAAACGATGCATCAGCCTCTGAACCTGGTGCATAAGCCTCTGAAGCCGGTGCATAAGCCTCAGAACCCGGTGCATTATTCTCAGAAAACGGTGCATCAGCCTCTGAACCTGGTGAATAAGCCTCAGAAGCCGGTGCATAAGCCTCAGGTCCCGGTGCATTATCCTCAGAAAACGATGCATCAGCCTCTGAACCTGGTGCTTCAGCGATCCCCAGTGAGTCAGAAGAATCCGGGGCATCAGAAGAGTTCGGTGCGCCAGAAGAATCCGGTGCGAGTGGGCTAGCACTAGACTCATCAGCGAATGGGCTAGGGGACGAACCATCGTAGCTTGAGGATGATGGAGACGGCGAAGATGTTGGTGAAGAATCATCGGAAGAAGACGGAGCTTTAGATGGAGATGGCGTTGAGCTTTTGCCAGAACCTTTTGGCGGTGACGCTTTGTGGGAGTGTGCTGGTGTATGGGAAGCCATGATAAGGCCTGTAACAGCGATCATAACTAGAGCGGTAATATGCAAACCGCGCGCCATAATGCACAAAAGCAAGATTATTTACAAGGAAGTTTTTATTCAAAACTGTGGAAAATTGCATTACATTCTCTGGACTTATTGTAAAGAGAGAATGCTTATTTGAAATTTGAAATAATGTAATGTAATGTGAAAAAAAATGATTGAAAGTTGTTTTCGTACAGTGTAATGTATGTGGATGAAGAGATATAATTGTTTGGTGTAGATATAATTTGGGAGAGAATTATGGTTCTTGTAAGGCTTTCAGTTTACCTATTTAAACCACTCTCAAAATAGAAAAACATGCCACAAGTTCTCAATTTGGTCCAACTGGAAAATAGTAATTGACCTTTTGGTTTAAAATGGATTACATATAAATGAAATAATTGTGAATTTCATAAAATGAAAAATTTATTGGATTTACACCGGACACTTCCAGTCTGTCAAGCGGACCATTACACCACCAAAACCGAACCACATAAATTTCAAACCGGCCTACTTGCTTCGGTTTCAACTGTTTTGTCAAGACCCCTAGTATTTAGTGTCAGAAATGGTTCAAATCAATATGTGATTATGTTCTGCTAAAAAAACACATCCAAACAGTCCAACATATCTATAAAAATGCCCATAACCAAAGCATACCTATTTATCTATATAAAGTTGTAGTCTTTTGAGTAGTTTACTATGTGAATATATCAATTTGAGTTATATTTTTATCTTTAATAAAGTTAAAGAAAAAGTTTTAAGTGAAACAGAAACTAGCAAAATACTTACAATATAAATCATATTTATTTCAATAATTAATTTAGAAAGAATTTTTAAACAGTGTAAAACTGTCTGCCATCCAACCGAACCCACCCGCCCAGGCACAACTCTACCCGTACTAAAAAAATGGCCTGACCAGCCCATTTTGACACCTCTAGAGTGCCCCGTTGTGGCCTAACAGTTTCAAGTACTTGCAACTATAAGAATCCTCACCTCATCTACACTATTGCCATGTCATTTATTCAGACCATTCAATGGCAAGTGGCAACCCGCAACCCATTACCTAAAAGCTAAAATCTATCGCCTATCCTCTCTAGTCACAAAGAAAATAGGACGGTGTTTAGTTTTCATAAGAGCCACAAAGAACACAGAGCGTAAAGTTCTATAACCATGCCAAGCAACCTGATCTAGCAACTATGTTTTTCGTATTATAAGGCAATGTGTAAATGGGGCGAAGAAAGGGGCGTAGAGGGGCGACTTTTGGGTGGAACACCGCCCCCCTGGGCGAAATTGGGGCGAAATGGGCAGGGGCGTGGGTTATTTGTCGCCGGAAGAAGGTTGATTTTATTATTATTGTATTACTAGTGTGTGTTATATATATACATACATATATATATATATTATATTATATTTGTAGCCCCTACACCACTACACCCCAAATACAAATTCTCACCCCTTGCTGACTGGGCGCCACACGGCGTAAAACACCCCAATTTGTAGCCCCTCCACTACGCATAGCCTAACCTACGCAATTAGAACTCATGTTTTTAAAAAAGCACAAGGCGCGTCAATGTACTCCATCATCTGTGCTATACATATCAACCTACTTATCAAGTAAACCTTTCATAATTTCTTCACCCCTTTGATTTTACATATAAAGCTCCTACGGATCCTAATTTTGACCCATAACTACACAAGACACGCTTTTTTTCCCCTAATGCGCTTTCTATTACATGCCTCGGAAAGAACGAGCTGCGTTTCTATGTCAAATACTCAAATCATATTCAAATTCAAGCAATGAACACTATAACTTGATCCTGAAAGTTATAACCCTTATGAAAACTAAAATCACACAACAATTTCACATAAAAGAAAACTCTTTTATTATTATTCCGAAGCCGGCCTTGTTTGACTATAGAATTAAAATATTGATGTTTGAAGCTAACATAGAATCAAAGGCCACTTAATTAATAGCTTGAAATTAAACAAACTATCCAATACATTCAATTCAAGCAATAAACACAAAAACTAAGTCCAGAAGCCGGCCTTACCGAAACCTAAAACCCGAAAAAACTTAAGTTTTCCTGCGCAGGCGCTTCCGCAGCTTCTTCAACTTATGTTTGTTCATCTTCTTCTTCCTCTTCTTCTTCACACTATCATCCCAAATCCCAACATCTTCTTCAGACTGAACATACCCAGTTTCAGAAACTGGGTTCAGAAATGAGTCAAATGAGAAACCAGGGTAATAATAAGTTGAAGAATGAGGATGTGGGTTTGATTCATCGGGTAGGGTTTTGAAGATGGGGGTTGAAGTGACGGGTGGGTCGGGTAAATGGGTGGGTGAGGAGAGTATTCGGATGTTGAGATTGGTGATTAGGGTTGGGGTTAGTGGGTGTTTTCTAATGAGTCTTTGGAGAATGGAAGCCATTGATGAGAGGTGGAATAGAAGGTGAAAGCATGATATGAGAATGGATCTCTGATTTATTTGCTGGTTAGGGTTTTAGCTAGCTTTAAATTTAATTAAAACTCAACAAGGAAACCAAAAAGAAAAGTTTAAAAAATATGTATTTGTAATTTTTTTTAATAATGATCGTAATTCGGGCTCAATGACATATCGGCATGCCTTTTCATAGTTTAAGTGTTTTTATATTTGAGGCTTGATTCCTGTCATACATTGTTTTTTTGACGCTCGAGGATCGTTGTAACACCCCGACCGATGGCGGATTATACATCGGGGCGCCACGTATTGTTTCATTACTCGTGACACTATTAGGGTGTCAATATTTAATAAATACATTTACCGCGCACGCGCAACACAATTTGTAAAGTAACATAAATCATAACATAAATCAAAATATTCAAATAACATAAACTTGTCTTGTTACATTTTAAACTAGGTCCAAAAGAAAAGAAAACATCCTATGTGTCCTCAAGCTTCCAGAAACAGCTACATCAAACCTGAACATGTGTTAAAATAAAACGTCAACACTTGCGTGTCGGTGAGAAATCAAGTTTAATACATATAAATAGATAACAATATCTGCGCGCATCATGTGTATAACTGGTGTTCAACAAGGGTGTAATCAGATTGTGATCAAGCCTAATAGATCATAGCTCATAGTTCAACCCGTGCTCCCAATTGAGCACAAAAACAAGAAAACTGTGCAAGTGTAAACAAAAGAGAAATTATAAACGATAGTTCTCCCGTGTTCATCTAATGGATCCATGAAAACTGCGGAATAGGCCGACAAGACGGTTAATGATCCACACATACAAATAAACAGCCAAGTCTACGTCCATAACACATGGGGTTTTGCGCGACAAAAGTTTATGAACAAGCTTAAGACTCAAGTTTGTACGAACACATGAACATCCCAAAACATTAAAAATAAAAAGGGATTAGGTACGAGATTACTCACCTGAAAAAGGTGTGTTGAAAGATAAAGCAAGAACCAACTTTTAAACAAGCGAAAGTTAACCTATAAATAAGAGGTTATTGGTTTAACGATTGGTTTTTTTGTCTTGAATATATGTTAGCATAGCAATATGTATCTTTAACAAATTATTATATATTATATTTTACCGGAAATCTGGGCAGGACAAGGGAAAAGACGAAGACAGAGAGAAGAGTTGGAGGCGCTGCTGAGGAACTAGGGCAGAGAGCAAAGGGAGAGAGATTAAGTGTAGTGTGTGTAGTGTTAAGAAACAAGAAAATAGCTTTATTTATAGGAAAACCCTAGGGAACACAATCCCTTAAAAGGAGGAAAAGATCTTATCAAATCAAGCAAAAGATATTAAAAAGCATAAGAAAACAAAAGCAAAAGATATTAAAAGATATGCCGGCAGCTGCAGAGGATGGGGAAAAGGCTGACAGGTTACAGGTAAAGCATGGGAGGAGTCAGATAAAGGTACTGGTCAAGGCATGGGAAAAGCAGATTTCAAAAGATTGTGTCAGTCACTTTTTCTGTCAACCAATAGGATTGGTGCGCATGCTGCGCCGAAAGTGGCTTTTCGGACAGATGTCGGAACTGACCTACAGTGCTCAAACCAAAGATAAGATATTTCAAAAGCAAACAGGCTGACCTAAACTTGAAGAAAAGACTTTAGGTCTAGCGCGAGAAGACTCGAGCGCACGCGCGAGGGCGAAGGCAGACAGAAGACAATCCTAAGCGCGCCGCGGGAAGAACTGAAATCCTTAGCGCGTCGCGGGAAGAACCACCATTCTTAGCGCGCCGCGGGAAGAACTATAAATCCTTAGCGCGTCGCGGGAGGAACTACCATTCTTAGCGCGCTGCGAGAAGAACTACAGTTCTTAGCGCGTCGCGGGAAGAACTACCGTTCTTAGCGCGCTGCGAGAAGAACTACAATTCTTAGCGCGCTGCGAGAACAGTTCGCCTCGCGTATCGCAGGGACAACTGGTCTTCACGCAGGCTTCCTTGTAAGGAGTCTGGCGCGTGGAGCTGCGCAGACATCCTTAGGCGGGAAGAACCAAAGGACAAGCAAAGAGTTAAGAGAAAAAGGGTTCAAGGCTTAAGGGTTAAGCAGAGGGGCGGGACGGCAACAAGAGAGAGAAAGGGCGAGATGGCGACAAGAGAGAAAGAGGCGGGACGGCGACAAGAAAGAGAAAGAGGGAGGCGGGAAGAAATTAATACTATTATTATTATTAAGTAATATATAAAAAAAATATATATATAATTTATTTAATGTTAAATTTACAAAGATTAATAATCAAATTTTAAATCATAAAAAGAAATCGGATTCGAAAACGGGTACCTGGGTCGGGTCGGATAGGGCAGATGTCACAGTCTCCCCTACTTTAAGAAATTTCGTCCCGAAATTTATCTCGAAGTAGGTCGCGCAGAGAAAAGGTTCGGGTACTTGATCTTCATCTGATCTTCCCTTTCCCAAGTGAACTCGGCTCCGCGCTTGGACTGCCAACGAACTTTGACAATAGGGATGCGACTGCGCGTGGTTTGCTTTACCTCGCGATCCATAATCTCAACAGGCTTCTCAACGAAATGCATAGACTCATCAACTTGAACTTCATCAAGTGGTATGTGAAGGTTCTCGTCAGCTAAACATTTCTTGAGATTGGATACATGGAAAGTTGGATGCACATTGCTGAGCGCGGGCGGCAGGTCCAGTTTGTAGGCAACTTTTCCCACCCTCGCAAGAATCTTGAACGGACCAACATAACGAGGTGCAAGCTTACCTTTCTTCCCAAAGCGGACAACACCCTTCCAGGGCGATACTTTGAGGAGAACAAGATCACCAACTAGAAATTCGAGAGGCTTCCGCCTGCGATCTGCGTAACTCTTCTGTCGGCTTCTGGCAGTCAGCAGATGATCACGGATCTTGGCGATTTTATCGGTTGTCTCTTGAACTAGTTCGGGTCCTGTGATTTGAACTTCACCCACTTCGCTCCAACAAATCGGCGAGCGGCACTTTCGACCGTAAAGTGCTTCAAATGGGGCCATACCGATGCTGGAATGATAGCTGTTATTATAAGAGAACTCGATCAGAGGTAGGTGCGAATCCCAATTACCTCCAAAATCAAGAACACAAGATCGAAGCATATCCTCAAGGGTTTGGATGGTTCGCTCAGACTGTCCGTCAGTCTGAGGATGATATGCAGTACTCATGTCCAAACGAGTTCCTAACGCAGATTGGAGAGATTTCCAAAAGCGAGATATAAAACGGCCATCGCGATCGGATATGATGCTCAAGGGAGTACCATGACGGCAAACAATTTCTTTGACATAAAGATGCGCAAGTTGTTCAACACGGTAGGTTTCACGAATGGGCAGAAAGTGGGCAGACTTGGTCAATCGATCCACTATTACCCAAATGCTATCATGTTTGCTTGCGGTCAAGGGTAACTTGGTGATAAAGTCCATTGCTATACCTTCCCATTTCCACGTAGGAATTTCAGGTTGTTCGAGCAAACCAGATGGGCGTTGGTGTTCAGCTTTTACCTTAGAACAAGTTAGGCATTTAGCTACGAACACAGCAATATCCTTTTTTATACCAGGCCACCAATAAGAAAGGCGCAAATCTTTGTACATTTTGTCAGCACCAGGATGAACGGAATACCGAGATTTGTGCGCTTCACTCAGTATGACAGAGCGAAGATTCTCATCATTGGGAATCCAGATGCGATTGAGATAGCAGAGAATTCCACTCAGATTAGGGACAAAATGCGCTTCCGCGCCACACGCTAACTCGGCGCGAAGGTTGCCATTGCTGATCGATGCGCGCTGCGCGTCACGAATGCATGATTCAAGATTGCTTTGAATCGGCGCGAAGTGAAGCTGCGTGCGCGGCAAGATACAGTTGAGTTGACTGGGTTTGCGGCTGAGCGCATCGGCTACCACATTAGCCTTTCCAGGGTGATATCGGATCTCACAATCGTAATCGCTGATGAGTTCGTTCCATCGGCGTTGTCTCATGTTAAGTTCCTTTTGATCAAAAATATGCTGAAGGCTTTTATGGTCTGTGTAAATGATACACTTAGTCCCATAAAGGTAGTGTCTCCAGATTTTTAAAGCAAATACAACTGCGCCAAGTTCGAGGTCGTGAGTCGTATAATTCTTTTCATGAATTTTGAGTTGCCTAGACGCGTAAGCGATAACCTTGCCTCGTTGCATAAGTACACAACCGAGACCTTGGTTGGAGGCATCACAATAAACGACAAAATCGTCAGTACCCTCAGGTAACGCTAGAACAGGAGCTTCGCACAACAATCGCTTGAGCGTTTGAAAGGCTTCTTCTTGCTTCGAGCCCCAATTATACGGTTTGCCTTTGTGCGTTAAAGCTGTTAAAGGCAAAGCGATCTTTGAGAGGTTCGAAATAAATCGCCGGTAGTAACCAGCTAAGCCCAGAAAGGAACGGATTTCGGTAGGAGTGGATGGCGTAATCCAGTTCTTGATTGCTTCAATCTTGGATGGGCCGACATGAATACCCATCTTGTTTACAACATGACCAAGAAACTGTACTTCATCCGACCAAAATTCACACTTGGAGAGTTTGGCAAAGAGTTGCTCGGTTCGAAACTTTTGCAACACCAACCGAAGATGTTGCTCATGCTCGGCCTTGGTTTTAGAATACACCAGAACATCATCGATGAACACGATCACGAATTTATCCAAGAAAGGCCTACACACCCGATTCATTAGATCCATGAAGACAGCGGGTGCGTTGGTTAAACCGAAGGGCATGACCAAGAATTCAAAATGACCGTAGCGGGTTCGAAAAGCAGTTTTGGGAATATCCTCCTCGCGGATACGCAACTGGTGATAGCCAGAACGAAGATCGATTTTGGAGAAACAAGAGGCACCTTGGAGTTGATCAAAGAGGTCGTCAATACGCTGTAAGGGATACCGGTTCTTAATGGTGAGCTTGTTCAGCTCGCGGTAATCGATACACATGCGAAACGTACCATCTTTCTTTTTAACGAACAACACCGGAGCACCCCAGGGCGAAGAGCTAGGGCGAATGAATCCTTTAGCGGTCAACTCTTGGAGTTGACTTGCTAATTCTTGCATTTCAGCGGGCGCAAGACGATAAGGAGATTTGGCTACGGGGGAAGCACCAGGGACCAGATCAATACGAAACTCGACTTCCCGAGCGGGAGGTAAACCAGAAAGATCATCGGGAAAGACTTCAGGAAAGTCACGCACGATGGGAATTTCGCGAAGTTTCTTCTTTCCTTCATCGGGTTTGACCACATGAGCTAAGAATGCGACACATTTCTTCCGCAAAAGTCTTCGGGCTTCAGTGCATGACATTAGTTTAAGACCGTTGGATGGTTTCTCGCCGTAGATATGCAGATCACCATTTTCTCGAGGAATGCGAATCATCTTTTTGGCGCAAATAACTTCGGCGCGATTTTGCGAGAGCCAGTCCATACCGATAACAACATCAAAGCTTCCAAGCGGCATAGGAATGAGGTCGATTAGAAAATCGTTTTCGTTAAGGTTAAGCGTGCAATCTTTGATTACGGAGTTTATTAAAATAGTTTCACCATTAGCCAATTCAACTGAAAAGTTTTCGTTTAAGTTTACTCGCGGTCGCGAAAGTTTTTGTTCAAATGCGCGAGAAATAAAACTTCTATCGGCGCCAGTATCAAAAAGTATGGATGCATATTGTCCGTTAAGTAAAAATGTACCATTAACCACGTCATTATTCGCTTGCGCTTGGTGCGCGGTTATATTAAAAGCTCGTCCGCGCGTCACTTGGTTCGAAATTTGGTTAACTGGGTTCGCTTGTGTAATCTGAACTTGCAGTCTCGGGCACGCGTTCCGGAAATGACTGGGATCACCGCAGTTGTAGCACGACCTGGGTCGTGGATTAGGGTATGTTGGTTGTGGGTTCTGCAGGTAGGTTGGTGGTGTTTGCGCAATTGGGTTGGAGGGAAGGACTCTACAGTTTTCCGCATTGTGACCAGCGAGGCCACATCGGTGACAAAGTCGACACGGGACTTGAGTTGGATGGTGAAGTCTACAGGTTGGGCAAAAGGGTTGGTTTCCTGTGTAGGGCTTTTTAGTTGGCGGGGCAGGGAGTGCGGGATTGGTTAAGGCATAGTTATGGACTACAGGGGGTGTGGGGTAGGTTGACAGTGGGTTAGGAGCGTGTACTAGGGGTTGGTAGGCGGGTTGCTGGACAATGAGCGGGTTGGTAAGCACGTAGGCTTTGCGCCTGCGCTTGAGGTTGTTACGGTTTGAGGGTTCTGGTTTGGTTTCTGTTGGTTCTGGGACAGTCTTGGTGAGTTTGGTCTTTTCGGCTCCCTGCAGGAACAGGGTTCCTGCCCTGACATGGTTGTCGCTGAGCACAGCGGCCAACTCGATGGCGTCAGAGAGGGTTGCTGGGTTCCTGGCCCATACAGAATCTTGAATTTCCATGGGGAGACCCCCAAGAAACTTCTCGATGGCTCGGTGGGAAGGGGTAACTAGGTGCGGGACAAGCAAGCTTAATTCATGGAAGCGCGTCGCGTACTCGCGCGCTTCGCCACTGTACTGTTTCAGGTTCCAAAACTCTTCCTCCAGGCGCTTTACTTCGTTGGGAGGGCAGAATTCTCGCGTCAAGATTTCCTTGAATTCCCCCCAGAGCATGCTAGAAGCAGTCTCTGCGCCACGCGCATGAGCTACTCCGTTCCACCAAGTAAGCGCCCTTGATTCCAGGACACTAGAGGCATATAAGGTTCGTTTGTCTGGAGGGCATTGGGTATGGAGGAAAGTGTTTTCAATTTTCTCGAGCCACTGGAGCATTACGGTGGCTCCTTCAAGTCCGGTGAATTTCGGAGGGTTACCCGCATTGAAGGATTTAATATTGTATCCGGAGGGGTTGGGATTAGTTTGGTTTAAGGCTTGGGCTATTGCGGCGGCCATTTCCTGGGAACGTTGCTGCCTACGTCTGCGCGAGGCTTCTCTCCTCTGATGACGGCGAGATAGCGGAGGCATTCTATAAAAGTTTTGATTTTTGTTAATATCTTGGTATGGAAAATCATTTTAGCGCAAAGTATATCGTCGTAAAACTTGTTTCGCGGAGTTAAACGCTATCAAATTTTGAAGTAAAATACAAACTTAATACAGGTAATGAATTCGAATTGAAAATCGACAATTCATGTATCACCATGACTTTCCGAATTCCCAATTTAAAATATCGAGTAAATGAATGTTGGAGATTTGACAATTCATGTATCACCATGACTTTTCAAATCTTCAATTTAAATTATTGAGTAAACGAATATTGGAGATTGACAATTCATGTATCACCATGACTTTTCAAATCTTCAATTTAAAACATAAAGTTAATGGTAATTGTAAATCAACTATTCATGTACCACCATGACTTTTCGGATTTTCAATCCCCACAACAAACGAATATGTAAGTAAAGAAATAAATTGAAATTTAATAAAAATCGAAAGATCACGAATAAAACATGAAATCAAGTGCTGCGTATGCGCCAGCATATTTTATAAATATCGAGTAAATAACAATTAGCGCGCAAACATGAGATATTTCTCATGCGCGAAAAGGGACTCTTAGGTATTCTAGGTCGTTACGTCTAACCACCTATCCTAAAGTCACGGAGCTCTGATACCAATCTGTAACACCCCGACCGATGGCGGATTATACATCGGGGCGCCACGTATTGTTTCATTACTCGTGACACTATTAGGGTGTCAATATTTAATAAATACATTTACCGCTCACGCGCAACACAATTTGTAAAGTAACATAAATCATAACATAAATCAAAATATTCAAATAACATAAACTTGTCTTGTTACATTTTAAACTAGGTCCAAAAGAAAAGAAAACATCCTATGTGTCCTCAAGCTTCCAGAAACAGCTACAGCAAACCTGAACATGTGTTAAAATAAAACGTCAACACTTGCGTGTCGGTGAGAAATCAAGTTTAATACATATAAATAGATAACAATATCTGCGCGCATCATGTGTATAACTGGTGTTCAACAAGGGTGTAATCAGATTGTGATCAAGCCTAATAGATCATAGCTCATAGTTCAACCCGTGCTCCCAATTGAGCACAAAAACAAGAAAACTGTGCAAGTGTAAACAAAAGAGAAATTATAAACGATAGTTCTCCCGTGTTCATCTAATGGATCCATGAAAACTGCGGAATAGGCCGACAAGACGGTTAATGATCCACACATACAAATAAACAGCCAAGTCTACGTCCATAACACATGGGGTTTTGCGCGACAAAAGTTTATGAACAAGCTTAAGACTCAAGTTTGTACGAACACATGAACATCCCAAAACATTAAAAATAAAAAGGGATTAGGTACGAGATTACTCACCTGAAAAAGGTGTGTTGAAAGATAAAGCAAGAACCAACTTTTAAACAAGCGAAAGTTAACCTATAAATAAGAGGTTATTGGTTTAACGATTGGTTTTTTTGTCTTGAATATATGTTAGCATAGCAATATGTATCTTTAACAAATTATTATATATTATATTTTACCGGAAATCTGGGCAGGACAAGGGAAAAGACGAAGACAGAGAGAAGAGTTGGAGGCGCTGCTGAGGAACTAGGGCAGAGAGCAAAGGGAGAGAGATTAAGTGTAGTGTGTGTAGTGTTAAGAAACAAGAAAATAGCTTTATTTATAGGAAAACCCTAGGGAACACAATCCCTTAAAAGGAGGAAAATATCTTATCAAATCAAGCAAAAGATATTAAAAAGCATAAGAAAACAAAAGCAAAAGATATTAAAAGATATGCCGGCAGCTGCAGAGGATGGGGAAAAGGCTGACAGGTTACAGGTAAAGCATGGGAGGAGTCAGATAAAGGTACTGGTCAAGGCATGGGAAAAGCAGATTTCAAAAGATTGTGTCAGTCACTTTTTCTGTCAACCAATAGGATTGGTGCGCATGCTGCGCCGAAAGTGGCTTTTCGGACAGATGTCGGAACTGACCTACAGTGCTCAAACCAAAGATAAGATATTTCAAAAGCAAACAGGCTGACCTAAACTTGAAGAAAAGACTTTAGGTCTAGCGCGAGAAGACTCGAGCGCACGCGCGAGGGCGAAGGCAGACAGAAGACAATCCTAAGCGCGCCGCGGGAAGAACTGAAATCCTTAGCGCGTCGCGGGAAGAACCACCATTCTTAGCGCGCCGCGGGAAGAACTATAAATCCTTAGCGCGTCGCGGGAGGAACTACCATTCTTAGCGCGTCGCGAGAAGAACTACCGTTCTTAGCGCGTCGCGGGAAGAACTACCGTTCTTAGCGCGCTGCGAGAAGAACTACAATTCTTAGCGCGCTGCGAGAACAGTTCGCCTCGCGTATCGCAGGGACAACTGGTCTTCACGCAGGCTTCCTTGTAAGGAGTCTGGCGCGTGGAGCTGCGCAGACATCCTTAGGCGGGAAGAACCAAAGGACAAGCAAAGAGTTAAGAGAAAAAGGGTTCAAGGCTTAAGGGTTAAGCAGAGGGGCGGGACGGCAACAAGAGAGAGAAAGGGCGAGATGGCGACAAGAGAGAAAGAGGCGGGACGGCGACAAGAAAGAGAAAGAGGGAGGCGGGAAGAAATTAATACTATTATTATTATTAAGTAATATATAAAAAATATATATATATAATTTATTTAATGTTAAATTTACAAAGATTAATAATCAAATTTTAAATCATAAAAAGAAATCGGATTCGAAAACGGGTACCTGGGTCGGGTCGGATAGGGCAGATGTCACAATCGTGCCAGCCCATTCCATGAAAAAAAACCAACTTGTAAAACCTCTGACTTGTCTATGCTTTAGAGTTTAATTTCAGCAAGATTTTTATGTTGAAAGTGAAATTCGAACTTTTGACCCAACTGACTTCAAGTACTATCCGCCCCAATTTGTATTTGCAATTTAAAGTGACAAAAAGACTTAGTGGAGATAAACGAGCTGAAGAAACACTATATCATCGTAGGTTAAACCTACTTAGGGTTAACTTGGTGTTTCTTCATGAGCTTATTGCTTACATGTATTTTTAATAATCAACAAACGAAGAATTACGTAGATACTTCATACGGGGTGATCTAATGGCAAATGTCATTGTCAGTTGGCCTAACCCAGTCGAACGGGTCCCTTAAACGCCTCAAGTTATCTTCATTTATGGGGAAAACTCATCCATCCAAAAGCCCACCGGTGCATATTTGACATATACTTATTTAATGCAAATTGTTATATATAAACCTATGGTAAAAAAAACTAAAATATCTAAATAATATATTTCATTAATCTCATTAAAAGTGTCAATATTTCATTTTTTATTCGTTCCATTACAAATGTTTACTTTCAAAAGTTATTAGTCAATTTCCAAGGTTTCTCTTAAACACACAATACTAGCATTAACAAACAATATTGATGAACTCAATTTTCACGACATTGTTGTCATTTAGTAAGCAAAAAAAAAAATAATCATCCAATTTACCTTTAACTTTGTGTTTTTCAAATCATGACACTTAAAGAGGGACAGAGGGAGTATTATGATATATAAAAAAATTATAACTAAAAGATATGTGCAAACATAATTACAAATATACTTAAATTAACTCATAAATAGTACAAAACCGTACATGAGAATTTCACCTCATACGGCTCCTCGTTCAATTCTTTCGAAGTTATTGAATCCTTATCCGCGTTCGAGAATCCCCTCCATTCTTCCACTCCGTCCCAATAAGTATCTAGGACCAATTTAGTCATGTTTTCATGTTCCAATTGAACACTTCCCGTTATTTATTATTCTCAAATGAGAAGATTATTCTCTTTACCAAACATATGCAGATCCAATCATGATCTTATAATAAGAACAAGAGATCTTTCTCAATCAATCCTCTTGCCCCTCATTCTTCGAGAATCAGAAAAATCATTTTCAAGTTTGAATTTGTCCATTTGGAATCTGAGTTATTTGACTTCATTTTTATTTACTTATTTGATTGATTTTGATTTATTTAATATTGATATTTCCCTATCTTTTTTTATGTTATTCATTAAGTCCCATAGCTTTGATCCCTTAGATTGGATTCATTTTCTCATTGAGCGAAGTGTACGAAATAAGTAAGATTGATTAAAAGCACTATGTGAAATATTCGGTTTTTTCATCAACCTCTATCACATTAGTACAATGTTTGAATCAACCGAGAACCTTTTCTTCAATCTGAATCGATATTATTCCATTCCAATTCTTTCCCGATACCTCTCAAGGAAAATATCGAAGCTCTCTATGAGATAAATGAGCCTAGTCGTGGTCTAGATCAGCTCGGCTCGTTTGCACTATACAAGGACTGGTTTGAACACAGATGAAAGTGTTGGGGCTACCTGTGAAATTTTGAAAGTCGAAATCCATTTCTATTCATTCCCACGCTAGAGGTGTTCAAAAAAACCGGTTACGGAACCGGTTTGGGCGGTTAACCGGAAAACCGGTTTTTTAAAAACCGGTTTTTTTAAAAACCGGTTTGACCGGTTTACGTAACCGGTTTACGTATCGGTTATACTTTTTGGAGCCAAAACCGGTTTTATAACCGGTTATAAAAAAAACCGGTTTTTTTTAATAACCGGTTATTAAAAAACCGGTTAACCGGTTTTTAAAATAACCGGTTTATAGCCGTTATAAAAAAACCGGTTAACCGGTTTTTTAATAACCGGTTAACCGGTTAAACCGGTTTTCGAACGTTACCAAACGGCTTTATAGCCGTTTTTTTTTTTTTTGCCCGTTTTTTTAGCCGTTTTTTTGGTTTTTTTACCCCCACAAACATCTATATATAGTTTAGGTTGGGTATTGGTTAGATCACACTTGATTATACAACTCCAAAAGCTCTAAACGTTTATTTCATACGCGATTATAACTCCAAACGCTCTTCTTTCGTAGTCGTTTATTTCATACTCGAGTATACCACTCTTAATTCGTAGTCGATTATCATGGCCTCCCAAAGTGCTGCTTCATCGGTCAACATGGGTGCCTCGAACACGGGAGAAACCGTCGTTCGGGTCATCCCCACGAAACGAAACCAAGATATTTGGCAACATTTCGACCTATGCGAAATGTCTAACGGAACCCAAAAAGCTAGATGCAAACATTGTTTGAAGTTTTATAACAAAGAAGCAAACTCCAGTTTAAGAGCTCATGTAGAAAGGCCCTCTTGCAAGGTCTTGAAGGACGAATCCGGAAGTAGTTCGCAGCCGGAGATGACGAATCAAGGAACGGTGTTTACGTACGACCTTGAAGCGGTACGTCAACAGTTTGGCAACTTTGTGATTCAACAATCACTTCCTTTCAACCACTTCGACAACCCTCAATTCACGGAGATGATGCAAAAGTATGTTCAACCACGCTACCAACACGTAAGTCGTTCGACCCTTAGAAGAGATATGCTTAAAGCATGGAAAAACGCTAAATCCGAACTAATTTCATACTTTTCAAACTTACAAACTGGTGTGAACTTAACAACGGATGTGTGGTCGGTACCTAATGGTTCGCCCGACTCATACATTTGTGTGACGGCTCATTGGGTTGACCCCCGGTCGTGGCAAATGATGAAACGAACCGTTGCGTTTCAATTGTTTGATTACCCGCACACGGGTAGAAATATTTTTAAACTCTTGGATAAAGTCATTCGACAATACAAGATTGAAGATAAAATCTTTTCAATATCGTTTGATAACGCGTCCAACAATACGGCCGCGGTTGGCCATTTAAAATTAAAGTATAAACCTATTTGTGATGGAGCGTTTTTTCATAGCCGATGCATTGCACATATTATCAACTTGGCCGTGCAAGATGGGTTAAACGTGATCGAAACGCAAAGAAACAATTTTAAAAGAATGTTACGAGATGTTTTTAGCAACAATAAAACATTTTCAAGATACAAAAAATTTTGTGATGAAGCTAATTGTCAATGGTTGGGGCCCAATTGGGATTGTCCAACAAGATGGAACTCGACTTGTGATATGTTTGAGAAAGCCATCCAACAAAAAGAATCACTAGTTGCGTTTCATCAAATAATGTCAAGTAGGGGTAAATGTGCACCGTACGATCCTAGAAACTGGTTATTGATTGAGATCGTTACGGAGGTTCTTCAAATTTTTAAATCTTGCACAACTAGTTTATCCGGGGTTTACTATCCAACAAGCCCCATTGCTTTACCAAAAATTGCTGTCATGTGCACAAAGTTGACTGAAATTCATTGTAGGGGTGCACCTTATTTTGATATGGGTGCAAAAATGAAAGAAAAATTTATAAAATATTTTCAACAACTACCCGCTGTTTTGACCTGTGCGGCTGCGTTAAACCCTTGCATCAATGTTGGTGGTGTTGAAGCTTTAATAGAAAAAATTTGTGATGAGCTAGGGTTAAACGACGATCAAAACCCCTATTATAGCCAAACTTTAAAGAATGATTTCAACACCACATTGGCAAACATGTATGATGTTTACCTTACAAAACACGGGTCGTCTTCCCAAATTCATGACTCGTTAAGAGCTGTTGCCCAATCCCAATCCCAAACCGACCTTGAAATGGGGATGTACTACATGATTTGGGAAGACGCCGGTAAACGTCAAAGGGTAAACACCCCAAGCAATGAACTTGGAAGGTATGGTGGTACCAACTTTGTGAAACACATGACTCCGGATGAATTTAGAAGTCTTGATTTGCTGGCTTGGTGGAGAGGTAAGGAGGATGAGTTTCCGATCCTCGCCGCCATGGCCAAAGATTTACTAACGGTCCAAGCTTCCACGGTAGCTTCGGAGTCTGCTTTTTCTGTTTCTGGCAGGGTTATATCGATTAGGAGGACTCGACTCACTCCAGCAGCTGTAGAGATGTCGATTTGCTACAAGGATTACTTGGACTCTTTAGACAGGGCACAACATCAACGCTCACTCGAGGGGGAAATGGACTATGAGGCGGCCTTGTATGAAGACGAGGTCAATCAAGGACACATTCAACCAATGACCGATGAAGAAGCCGCGTACGACGATTACCTAAGGAATAGCTCGGGATCGGGTAGCGAAGAAAATGAGTAACAAACATCAACTTGTTAATGTAATCGTGTCTAAGCATTCTTTAATGTTTGTATTTTTGAGTTACGAATATGCGATAACGATTTAATGTTTGTATTTTTAATGTAAAAGCTATAAATGAAAGTTATGTGTTTTTAATCTTCCAAGCAAAGAATGCTAACAACGAAACCCTAAACCCTAAAGAAAAAAAAAAAAAAAAAAAAAAAAAAAAAAAAAAAAAAACCGGTTAACCGGTTAGACCGGTTATTAAAAACCGGTTATAAAAAACCGGTTTAATAACCGGTTCTAACCGGTTTTTAAACCGGTCCAAACCGGTTTGGCCGGTTTGAGTTTTCAGCAATAAAAACCGGTTAATAACCGGTCCGGTTATTAACCGAACCGGTTTTTTTCTGGATAAAAAAAACCGGTCCGGTTAATAACCGAACCGGTTTTTTCAAAAAAACCGATTTGTGCACCTCTATCCCACGCCATACCGTTACAATTAAGCTTTGTACACGTGGATCATCGCCGGAGATTGCCCCAAAATCATCAATCAGCAACCAGTGAACGTTACATTCGTCTCCAGGCAAGTATCTTCTGTTTTCTGAAACTAATATTATTTCCAGATTCGATTATCATTTCATCAGAATAATTGTTGCAGTTAGGTATTAACTGATCCTCTTTGTAAATGCGTGAATGTAGATAAGGCCGTGTCTTGTGCATAGTTATCAAATGTGCTAGGCGCACTCAAGGCGCATAGGCCTCGCCTAGGGCCTAGGCACAAAAAAAAGCGAGGGCCTGAAGAAAAAAAGCGCACTTGAATAAAAGATTTAAAATATATTTTGTATATGAAAAATAATACTATTCTTCAGATAAAATAAACAAAAGCTATTATATAACATTTAATATCAACTAATTAGTACCAAAAGTTCTATGATATTAAAGATTCAAATGTAATTCCAGAACTTGAATAACAAAATGTATCAATATAACGCCTTTGACCTTTCCTAGATCTAAATTTTAATAGCACTCCGTGTGTTTCTTTTGCTCGGCTTTTATCTTCTCATGTTCTTGGCGTAGACAATGCTGAAGCGCTCGCCCAGGAACTAAAACCGCATTTATTAAGCCTCGCCTGAAAAATGAGCCTAGGCGCAAGAAGCGACGGCTTTTAATAACTATGGTCTTGTGGTTTAACTTGCAAAGCCTAGTTAAAGTGTCATGCCATTGTCATGTAGGCAGTGGCTTTAACTAGCCAACCTTTTAACTAGAGTGTCGTGGGTTAACTAGGTTTAGCTACATATTAAAAAAAAGAAGAAGATGTGATTGGTTGTTAGTGGGAGTGGACCCCAAATTTTGATGTGGGTGTTGTGGTTTGGCGGTGCGTTAATGGCTTAGGTGGCTTTGGCGACTCCCACAACAAGCAGTAGATGTGATATTCGATTATCTATCTGTCTGTTGCAAACTTGCAATTTGGAACGCGTGACTGCGTGAGCATGTAGATAATAGATGCTAAAATCGTTAGGTTTATAGGTATCAATCTGCCATTTACTAGAAACAAACTTTATTAAAATTCATAAAATATTTTATTACATCAAACGCAGGCCTAACTCATAGAAGTCTAGACCTGCCAGATTACACTCAGGTAAAACCATCTCACTCTTCACACACAATAATCATATTGAACCGTCACAGAAACACATCAACAGTCACATGCTGCTGTTTATTCACTTAGTAATAATCGCCAACATCAGAGGCTGCAAGATTGGTCTTGATATTGTTCGTTCAGTAGGGTTCGAGAAGGCCGGTTTGGTCGTGGCAACAGAGGAAGGCAATGTATTTCTCCATCAGACGATGACACTCGGGACAACGCATGCCTTCAGGGATTCTACCGGCTGCATGGGGAAATTCAAACCTGCAGCAGTTGTTGGCTGCAACATGAAGCTTGTCATGGTAATCTTTAAACGACAAGTCAAAACCCCTTGTAGGGATGTGTTCCTTCCATAGGTCAAAGTCAGTAGGTGTTTGCAACATGGTGGTTCCGTGCCCGTTGGTGAGAATCTGTGATCCTTTACAAAGCAAAGCCCATGATCCATCTTTGTCGTAACTGAGGAGCTTCTTGATCTGCAGCATTATGTTGTCTTGGTCATCAGCCCGTTTGAGTTGGATCTTGGAAAACAACATGCTCTCTATTCGGGTCCAGAAGAACCAGATCAGAGTGGTGTCTTGCCAGCAGTAACTAAGCTTTTCCACATTAATGGTGGCAATTGCCCTTCGGACATTTTCTCTTTTCTTGCTTTTGCCAACATAAGCCATCTCTAGCGGGATGCGTGCAGCAGTTGCCATGGCCCGTGCATTGCTCGTGAACTTGCGAATCCACTCAATGTCATCGCCACCATACAAGAAGATGTATTTGTCATCTCTTACCTTAAACATAAATCAATCAAATCTTTTATAAAACATACCTTAATAAGAGTATATAAAGAATTAAGTGAATGGTAAACAGTGAACCGACCCAGTTGAGTATGGTTGGGTCCATGCCACTGACTAGCAACTCTAGCCTCCATGTTTCTTCCTTCCACAAAGCTTCCTCTCTGGCAGTGGTGAACGGGAAGGCGGTGCTTCCCCAAATCCACATCATGTGCAATGCGTTAGGGCTCAACTCTCTTCCCTGCGGGTCCAACACAACAAGGATCGGCTTGCTTCTAAAGTGCCACCTGTCACCAATCGACTTCTTCACCGCACGATCAATATTTGAGGGGTGGTAAACTGAAAACCATGGCATGCTATTCTTCATTTCCTCAAATTGTAGGTCCATTGCATCAGTGTACACAATAGAAGGGTCCACAATGGGAACCCACACCACCTCGTACAAAGAATCCAATCTGGACCCTTGAACACGTGACTCGCTATAAATCTGCTCGAGAATCGACAGCTCGTCACGCGACATGTCTAGCCCTGATATCAGCAGCAAAACATTCCTTTTCCTCAGAACTTCTAAGCCCACCTGTTGAGGTCAGTCCAACAGGAATTCGTTTAATTTTAAAGAAAAAAAAGAAGTATTAGATATTAAATACGATATATGTATAAGACTAAATATGAATTATTGCTCAGACCCTTTTTTTAGTAGCCCCATCGAAAAGTGGCAGTGGTTCATCCCTGTAATTGAGCAAGATCTTGAGGATTTTCATGTTGTCAATATGGATCGTTTCGAATAGCTGATTGAATGAGTTTCTGAAATCCATTTCCTTCCTGTCTCCTGCATCAACCAGTCAAGAACACAAGTTATCAACATTGCTTTTTATACAAAGCGGGCTGGATGACTGGTCAAAACGGGTTCAGGTCAAACTGGGTCATGATTACAAGGTGTAATACAAGACATTGAACAAATACCTATAACACGGTGGCATTCCTCCAACTGTTTCTTGAGAAACTCAAGTAAGTGGTTGATCTTCATGATTAAGGTGGGTAGTTCCCATGACTGCATCTCAGAGGATGATATCCCGAACCTGAAGTCATTAAATCATGTTAATCACCATCTTTATTACTTAATACAGTATTAAATTTCGACTTACTCGTGACCCATGCTGGTGAGGCTAGTGATCTGTGCGGCACAAGCAATGATCCCTCTAACATTCCAGTAAACAGCGGTGGGAACTGTTTGCAATGCTCTAGCCATGGCTGGTACATCAGTACTGACATAAGCAGATGGAATCTCCTTAAATTGCATAATGCACCGAGTCAGCTCGAGGACCGCATGAATGAGTTTGTTGAGTGCATCGAATCTTGGTTTTAATGGGGCCGAATGCTCCATAATCATCGGTACTTGTCTAAGAATAGCCACTGATTTTGCAAGTTGATTTGATGAATAAATCTGAGCTAGAAGCCAGAATTCACCGTAGTTTAGAGCAAACGCTGCTAGGATCAATGCCAACTTCGCGTCCCAGTGGAAGTTTCCCACTTCGTGAAATAGTGAAAGTGCGGTTGTGTGTCCATCTCCGCCACTTAAGCACTTGAATGCCATCTATTAAATATTATTTAAAAACAAATACTTTTAAATCACATGTGTTGGTCTCTAAAGAAGATGAGTGTATAGTTTCTGAGATCAAACCTCACAGGCCAGCTTGTCAATTGTGTGTGACAATGCATTAAGGATCACAACTGCATTGGTTTGGTGTGCGTTGGTCATGTGGCGTGCATTGGCTTCGTGTGTATTGGTTTGAAGGGATTTGCCCTCCAGTTTTCCCACATCTGAGTGTGTAATCTGCAAAGAGTTCAAGAGCCACAGATCAATACAACTGTTTAATTATAATTATAATTATAATAATAATAATAATAATCATAATCATAATCATAATAATAATCATAATAATAATAATAGTACCAATGAAGTTGAATCAGAATCAACGGCGGCATTAATGGTGGCATGACGAAGGATGTCCTCCACAATGTGGATTAGGGGTTTGACATCAACGTCAGTGCCATCAGGAAGATGAGTATCAAGCACTTGCTTCATGATAACATTATCATCTGATGCACTAAATATCGAGTTTCTTTCACCTTTATGCTGCTGCTGCTGATGCATCATTGGATTATGCATGGGGCTCGTCATCTCGTGCTGCCTCGGGATATGCATCGGGTTAACCATTGGATTTAGCATCTGGTTGTTCTTGGGACCCAATGACATACCCAGTAGCTGCTGTGCCACTGGGTTAGTCATAGGACCCATAAGTGGCTGCTGCTGTTGGTGTTGTTGGAGTGGCTGTTGCTGCAGTTGGTTAATTGGTGAGTTGACCACCCCTGTAAACGGGTTGCTGGTTGCTAAGGGATTGGTGGCGGTTAAGAGCCGCTTGTCGGGGTTTGATGATTGTAGGTTTTTGCTAGTGTAGTTGGAGAGTGATTGATCCATTTTGGTTTAGGAATAGGTGGTTTTGGTGTGGTCTTCTTGAATCACCTGGTAGCCTTTAAATACATATTAAAAATAGAATAAAGTGGTAAACCAAATTGAATCATCTTCCTTGCTTCAATTGGAGTCAAGAAAGCCTAATGTTAATTTGAAGCTTCATCTCTTTTGTGGTCTATACTCTATATCTCATCAGACCCCCCCAATGTCTTTACGCTGTTTATCATTTACAGTCATAAGAATCTAGAAAAAGAAGCAATGAAAATACGAAACGGGTTGTCATGCAGCCGCTTTGGCAATTGTACGCTGTGTACATGCATGTGTACTCCTTTCAAATATACGTATTATTCATGAATAATGTTATATCCTCCAAAAAAAAAATCTTATTTTCCATTTTCAAATTTATATATTATTTTTTTTTTGGTTCCTACAGGGATGCAGGATACTGGAGCAAGCAACATGAAACATGTTTGTGTGTAATTTGCTGGTTCTTTTTGTCTTGGAATGCATATATTTGAGGGAAAAGAAAAAGACGGGTTCTTTTGGTGCATTAATGTTTGGTATTACTTAAATAAGGGTTTTACTTTGAATGGCCTGACCCAAAAGGGTCTTTGAAAGTGAAAACATATCTTCTTATTTGCTTTCTTGTTTGTTTGTTAATCAATCTTGGTGGAGTTTGCTGATAGTAAACAGTCCTTGGTCTCACTAGCTATAGTGCATTAGTACTACGCCTACCCAGTCACGGACGTGACATGGCGGGTGGGGCGGTGTTGGGTTTTTTATGATTTCTTATTTCATTTTTTTCGCAAATTTTAAATATTTGGTTTGTTATTTTATAAGTTTATAAACGTTTATAAAATAAATGCATTACAGATATCTATTTATTCAACTTATTAAATCATATTTTATTATTTGTAAAAGTTGAAAATTTATAAACTTGGCATGGCTTTACAAAACCTCCCTTTTAAGTAATTTACTTGCAGTGTATTTATTTGAATTTAACATTTAATAATTCTTATTATTTTTCATCTGCAATTTAATATAGAACATGAAATGTGAATATAAGTAAAATATCTTTCTGATATTTGAACAAGTGGGGAAACCTAGGATCTTACTGAAGAACATTAACTCTAATCAACTTGAACGAACCTAAAATGACTCAAAAGTGAAAAAAAATAAAATAAAAAATCAGCTTCCTGCAATCCTGAAGCCAGTAGTCCTTGTTCAAAATCAAAAGAAGCCACGCTTTGGGCGTTCCTCCGCAACGTTAACCTTGATTGCCCTCCCATCCAAACTCTGCATCATATACACAATTCATTAATTCAATACAGGACCATCATTTGCATACGGTTGTTCACAATTTCGACTCGTTTACTTATTATAAACCGCTCGATTTGGGTTGTTCTTTATCTCAAATGGGCCAAATCAGAACAATTAGCTAAAGGTGGAACACTTGAAATGAGTCAAACTGGTGAGATAAGTGAAAAGACGTTCGAAATCTATTTTAACGCAAACATCCCAGACCATTTTATTCAAGATATAGATTATTATTGTAACGTTGCTTTTGTAATCGTAACTAATGTATACATGATCTTTTAAGAAAATGAACAAAAAAATTTAGTGAATATTTCTGACTTGAACCATACTAAAATTTGTAGTACTAGTTTGCATACCTGTCCATCTAAAGCAGCGATGGCATCGTTCATTTCTGTCTCACTTGCCATTGTTACAAAACCAAACCCACGTGAACGACCTGTTTCACGATCATAGATAACTCGTGCATCAACCACCTTCCCATGTTCACTAAATGCCTGCTCAAGTCGGCTGCTATCCACTTGCCATGCCAAATTACCCACATATACTTTAAAAGAAGTCGCTACTACTCGTCTTTCTGGTTGTGAACCTCTTGGTGCAGCTTTATTTACAGTTAAAAGCCTGCCACTTAAATCCTGTTTTCAAAACATTATCCACATCATTACAAGTCCATTTAACATTAACTTTATTCCAACAGGTAAACATAGCTATGCAACTAATGGCGGGTTCCAGTATGAACTTAAATCTTGGTCAGAACCATAAGAAATTATCTAAATTTGATAGCCAAATCACAAAATTCATTAATATATATATATATATATATATATTTCAATTGGAGTGTTTGCTGAACTTTTGAAGCATTCTCCATTGAAAAGGTTGACAAATCACATTTTCATTTTTGTTCATCTGTCGAATTGCACTTAAAAACGCTAGCAAACACGTCTATACAGATATAAAAGTGTGAATTTACGAATTGACCAACTTATAGAGTAAAATATCAAATTTACTGAAATTTTTTTCCCTTGTTCTAAGTTAAAGTTGTGTAATAATTAATTAGAAGTATGCATATCATAATAGCTGCTGTTCAAAAAGCTCGCGGCTCGAAGCTCGGGCTTGTGGCTCGCTCGAAAAAAAACCTAGCTAAAAAAACTTGATTCGAAAAAACCACAGCTGAGTTGGCTCAATTTTGTAACCGAGCCAAAATCGACCCAAGAGTCATGGCTCAGCTCCTTGGATCGATCTTAGGCTCGTTTAACTTCAAAATCAAGCTCTAGCCTAGCTGAGCTGCCTCGTTTAATTTCGAGCACGAGCTCGAAACCACCCTGGCTCGACCCGTGAACAGTTATATAATAGCATATTTGCATTGTAAAGACAGACAATAATAAACTAATTAAGAGTGAGAAAAGGATAATAAACATTACATAGCCATTGAATGTCTCCACAGCTTTCTCAGCTTCTTCAACTGTGCTCAATGTCACAAACCCAAAACCTCTACTCTGTTCTGTATCCCTATTATATATTACCTACAAAACACACACTTCAAAGTTCAAATCTTTACACAAAAATCAAGAAAATCTTAAAAAAAAAAAAAAAAAACTACCTCAGCAATCTCAACAACTCCAGCAGAACTGAAGAGCTGTGCCAAGTTCTCACTGTCATAATCATAAGGCAAGTTGCCCACAAAAAGCTTTGCTTCTTCAGGTGGCTCAGAATATGATTCTTGTTCTTCTTGTTCTTGTTCATCTGCTTCACTTTCTTCTGTCACTTGTTGTGACCAGTCTGAGGTCTTGGAAGGTGAAAGCTTGTGTTTTTGAGAGACCCATGATGAGAAGTGAGAGAAAGTTGAGGTTTTTTTGGGTTTAGAAGATAAGGTGAGAGATGGGTTTGACTTAAATGTGGTAATGGTGATGCATTTAGGGGTTAGTAATTGGAATGGTAGAAGTGCAATAGCAGAAGTCATAACAAGAAGAGGAAGAGGAGATGCAGAAAGATAGGAATGTGAACTGTGCAAGAAGCAAAGGCCAAAGATTATTTTAGATTTTCATGAAGGATATTTTTCTGCTTTTGGGTGGGTGTGGGGTTGGGGCTGTTCACGAGCCGAACCGAGTGAAGGCTCGCTCGCTGCTTGGCTCGTTTACAACCGAACCGAACTGAACGGCTGAAATTCGAACCGAGTGAAAACCGAAACGAGCCAAAATCGAATCGAGCATTTTTCGATCGAACATGAGCGATTTCGAGCATTATTTATTTCTTTTTCACTTTAAATTTTTCATTAACAAACAATATTAAAGGTTGTAAATTATATATTTTATAATTAAATTAGTAGTGTTTAGACAAACGTGTAATAGATAATAATTTTTTATTAAAAGTAAGTTTGAAGTGAGATAAAACGATCATATAAACAAACTTCAAGTATTATAAAAACTTGATGAGAACAAATAAAACTATAAAATTGACGGAATAGGAAAAAATTAAAGAGGTTAAAAATATTATAAGCTTATATTTATGTGTTTTGTGTATATATTTATATATTTGTTCATATATAATTAAATATAAAATAAATTAAAAATATTTGAGCCGAACCGAACCGAGCAGATCTTTGCTCGTTGCTTGGCTCGTTTGCAACTCGAACCGAGCAGAGCGGCTCGTTTACAATCGAGCGAAAAAACGAGCGAGCATTTTCCGAGCGAGCGGCGAGCGAGTTCGAGCCACGAGCGGTTTGAACGGCCCTATGTGGGTGGGGGGGGGGAGATTGTGTTTTGGTTGTGTACATTGTGCACCTTGTATTATGAAATCTCTCACAATTGGTCCCTAAAGTTGAGTTAGTTTGGATTTAAACTCGTCAGGGTTTATCAGTAAAAAAAACGAGGAAGCGAATGCTTCATCTATAATAAGTGTCCACTTAGCCCATTTTTAACTTAACCTTTATTAGCCATTTTTGGATTTTTCACATTTGGCTATAAACTTTTGAAAGTTAACACACTTTTGATAATTTGGTACTTGATAACTTGTTTTTATGTTACTTTGATAATGTGAGACTCAAAACTTGTTCCACCTTCTTTTGGAATGTTAGGATATATGTTTGTTGATGCTTTAGACGTTTTATATATATTATAACGTGGTTTGTATACAATACGTGGTTTACATATAATTAAACATATTTTTTTTCAAATATGGCCGTCACATGTTCAAAAGGCGTTAGCTTTTGCGCTTTTCGCTTATTAGCTGGGGACCTCTTCGCTTTTGTACGCCTAATGTTTTTTTAATCCAAGTTCGTACTCGAATTCAAATTTAACGAGCAAAATCTAAATCATTCAAAATAAGTATTTTGGTAAGGGACCGATATGTGTTGGTTTTAAAAAAGCACCCTAATGGACATTTAGTTCTGTTACGTACCCAAGTCCAAGTCAGAATGATGGAAGGCCCATGCATGTGGGTTTATTTTAATTGTTTACTAAGTCTTTGTTTTGTTATTATGTTTAGTATTTTTCAGTTTTAAGTGGGTGAGAGAATAAAGGGAATTGTGATCCATGACTGAGTTTCCATGTGCATGTATTTCCAGTTTGTTAGGAGTAGTTGAGTAGTGCTTTGAGTCCATTGTACCCTTTATAAGGGAGTTATTTGTTTTTATAAAAATCATCGAGAAAATTATTCCAATTACTCTCTCTAAATTTCTTCTCAGCTTCTCTCTTTTTGCTTGAACCGATCATACCACATCAAGTTCGTGCGTTGAAGAAAGGAAGGATACGCGTTTTGTTAAAAATGTCAAATGCGAGAGGAGGAGAGACGGTGTTTTCCGGATGCTTTTGGTTGTAAGAGGGACAAGGCCTAGTAAGGGCGGGCAACATTGATGTTACAACGCCTTTGGAGATTTTACTATGAATTAATGCCTTATAGATAAATAATAAATCGCAATATTTCTTCACTCGCTATATGTTTTCAACTTACCTTCATTTTATCCCTTTTATTCTTCTTTTAAGTTATATAATTACTATAACCATTAATACGCCCCCGTATTGTTGTGATACTACTTGTATTGTTGTAATACCCCGAAGTTATAGACTCGAATACAAGTTTGACTACGGATAACGGTCACAACTTTTTCAAAATGCTAACTACGTAAATGTGTTATCAACTAACTCACAATATGTCAAATCCTTTATGTAACAATAGTGGCACTTTTTTAGTTTTGACTCCTTATAGACCCATTTAGTTTTGACACTAGATAACAATATTCGACATTTCTCAATCTCTCTCAACTACCCTCGTTATCTTAACATGATATAGAAGATATCATCTTTCAGGGTTGTACCAAATCACCCTAGTAGTTGTTGTCGAAACACACTATGATTTGATGTTTAATAATTGTGTATGGTTATTTAATATTAAAAAATTTGTGTCAACTTATTTATTTTAATATTTGTTTAGTTTAATTAGTAGATTTATTTTATATGTTTAGTAACATTTTTTTTTTCTAAAATCCTCGTAACCTTACACTTGCAAGGATTTGAACCCACCATCTTACTTTTGGAGGGGTACACCATACCACTAGATCAATATATTATGAGATTAAATGCCCTCTAAATAAAAGTGCTTTTACAACCTTTTCAATTAATAATACTTCTAAGGCCGGCTGACGTTTAGTCGCCACCTGAGGCTTTATGCCGGAAATCCTAAATTGATTAAGGGCTTTCCTTATAACTACTTGTGTCATTTTTAGTTTTTTACTTTGATTATCCACTTTGTTACAACTTACAAGCACACTACCACACATAATGAATTTGATCACGGGATTATTCTTAGTAATTTTTGTTCAAAACATCAATTATGCCTTAAAAATCTCAATACTTTCAATAAATAAAAATTACCTATCAAATCCAAAATGTTAGCATCTCTTATAGTTAGGGGTGTTTATCGGATCGCATAACGGATTATTCGGGTTATTCGGATTTGAGAATTTTTGGACCCTATCCGATATCCGATCCGATCTGAATTAGGAATATTCCTATCCGATCCGAATCTATCCGAATTCAATTAGGATGATATCCGAAAAATCCGAAATTATCCGAATAATTCGAAATAAGCCTAAAAAATTTTCCTTTTTTTTTGTTCATAACATTTAATAGTTTAGAATCATAATAAACATACAAACCGGAAAATATTAAGTACTCTTAACACAAATTTAAAGTTTAAACTTCAAATAATAGTCTAATTAATATACCGAACCGGAAAATATCGCTAAAAACATGTTTTTATTCGGATTAAACGGATATCCGAATAATCCGAACAATCCGAATTTTTAAAATTCCATATCCGAATTAGTTATTCGGATTGATCCGATCCGAATATCCGAATAAGAATTCGGATCGGTTTATTTGGGTTTCAGTTTCGGTTCGGATTTCGGTTTTATTCAGATTTCGGATTTCGATTTCGGTTTTATTCGGATTTCTTAAACACCCCAACTTATGCTTATAACAGTTTGCTTAAATCAATTACAACAACGCGTTAAAGTTATCTAAATATGAAATACGAACAAACTATAACGATTATAATTATGCCTCCAAACCATTAGAACGCTGCATCTAAAATTACCTTAAAAATTTATAGACGAGTCACGTCTTCCAATATTAAAAATCTTCTACTTAATGTTCACAAAAGGTAAACCAAAATTCAAAAACATTTGAAGTTTATTTCTTTGTAATCAAAAGAACTTGGAAGAACAAGTAACAACCGGCAAACACATTGGGATCAATCTTCAATCTTCAATCTTCAATCCTCTTGATGGATTCTCGACTAACGACTGCGTGTGAAGATGACTTCAAAGGTGTAGGAGTGACCTGCAAGAACAAGTAGTTACCAGCAAACAGATCACCTAAATGCGACTGGCTGTCCTTAAGCCTCTTCAAAACCTTGGCAAATGACGCTATAACCACCCGAGCTTTGCGCCTCATCAAGCTTGGAATCTTCATCTTCAGTCTCTTCTTGACCTTCAACCTGGACGGCCATCGGATTCTCGGCTTATTGTCGCCTTCGTTTCTCAGCCTCTGGTACGAGAATCCGGTGACAGCCATCATGTGGTGGAGTTGGTAGCTGAATGAGAGAAGGAATAAGTAGTAATACGTGGTAGCTTCATCTCATCCGAACCGCTGGTGGTAGGGTTGGGATGGTTTATGAAGCTGTCAGCTGTTGGTTAGCGAAGCATTCAATGCCACAGCAATGATGCATGGCCTATATAGTAATTGTTATACAAGCCACAAAATGTCAAAATCAAATAATAATAATAATAATAATTGTTATCATTATTATTATTATTATTATTATTATTATTATTATTATTATTATTATTATTATTATTATTGCAGTGATGACGGTGGTATGCCCGATATGTGAAGACAAAAGTTGGAGTCGACGGAGCACTTTGTGATTTCATGTCGGTTCGCCCAAACTCTATGGAGTGTAAGCTCTTCGTGGTGTAAGGTGTCTTCTATTTTTGCTTTCTCGGTAAAAGACTTGCTAGAATTACATCGGTTCTCTCACTTCCCAAAGCGAAAAGCAAAAGCGTTTAATGCGGTGTGTTTAACGACGATTTGGTGCATTTGGCGCGAGCGAAATGCTCTTGTGTTTTAAGGTAAATAGATAAACGTTAATAACGTGGTTGGCTGAGATTAAGGCGCTAAGTCTTTTTTGGGTAAAGAACCGGGGAAATAACAGGAGTCTCACATGAAAGAAGTGGTGGGGCTTTAATTTCATGTTATAACGTTTGAGAAGTGCCTTTTGCTTATTTTGTTTGTGTTTATTTTTGTATAACGTTTGGGGGTGGTTTTGTTCTTTGCTCGTTGCTAGTGTCTTGCTTATAGTGATAGTTGTTTATTAATAAATTAGATTGATTAGTCGTTCAAAAAAATTGATATTTTTCTATATATGAAACTTCACCCATTTTTAGCTTAATATTTTTAACCCATTCGATTATTTGTCGTCAAATAAAAGAGAGACCCGTTTGGATTATTTGCTTATCGTCGATGTCAATCAAAACCCAATATAAATAAGGTTTAAAGAAATATAACAGAAGACAAAGTGTGATTTGCATCTAAAAAATAATAATTTCAATCATATCTTAAATCTTCATAGCCAACTAGTTAATATTTTCTTTATTTAACGTGTTAATATTATCTTTATGTTGTGGTTTGATCGGTTCAAGTAAAGAGACAAGAAATATATAAGGAAACTAGAGAAAATTTAAAAGAGAAGTTTGGAATCAATTTTCTTCATGTCCATTAATGAAAGGAAAACCCCTTTAAAAAAGATACAGTACGTGTGTAGAAAGCAAAACCTAACCTACATGCATAACCTACTTTACATTGTGAACATGGGTTCATGGGTGTAACTACCCACTACTTCCTTTAATTCTTACAAACAAACAAAACTAAATAAAAACATATGCAGAAATATAAATATTCAAACATTAAAATAAAATATGCATGTGACACTAAATGGCACATATCATTCCACCCCACTCGAACACACCTTGTCCTCAAGGTGGAAACCAGGGTCATCCTTTGAGTCGACAATCATGAACAATTGCGGTTTAGTACACCTATGGCCCGGTACATATTTCTCATCACAATGGTAGCATAGACCCTTGGTATGCCTTTCTTTTACCTCTGCACTTGAGAGCCGACGGACCGAGTTAGGAGCCGGCAGTGCTAATTGTTGAGTTGGAGCTGGACCCAAAATGCCTTGTGTTGTGGAAACCGCCAGTTGGTTAACTGAAAGAGGATTCGAGGTGTTGTTAGCGGAAGAAAGTTCGCGACCCAGATTCATTTTGTCCTCCACCAACCTAGCTATTCCAATAGCCTTATGGAGTTGCTTCGGGTTGTTGAGTTTCACTTCTATACGAATATCTTCCTTGAGACCACCAATGAAGCAACCGATCAAAAACGATTCCGGCAACCCGTCGACTTGGTGGGATAGCTTTTCAAAAGCCTCTTGGTAAACAGCTACGGTAGTGGTCTGTTTGAGACGGGATAAGGATCCAGAGGGGTCTTCAAACTCGGTCGGCCCGAAACGAGCTAATACGGCCTGTGAAAATTCGACCCACGTTAAAGGTCCCCGATGCTTGGTTAACCATCGATGCCACTGTAGAGCAATTCTGTCAAGATGGAATGAAGCCAATTGAACTTGGTCTTCTGGAGCCACCTTTTGGAAATCAAAAAACTGGTCGGCTTTATACAGCCACCCAGTCGGATCCCCTCCGCTGTACCGGGGAAAATGGAGTTTGAGATAGGGCTTGGTGGTGTTAACCACAGAACCACCGGAGGACGAGCCGGGTGATCGGCCAGAATTTTGTTCCCGTAGAGCTTGCACCGCAGCGGCAAGACTTTGCATTTCGGTTAGAAATCGCTCAAACATCGAGTCATGTTGAGCCAACCGGTCGCTAGTCTCTTGTTGGAACTCGGCATTGGTTTTCTTTCGAGTATCCATAGAGGTGGATCAACTTTGGCTCTAATACCACTGTTGTGGTTTGATCGGTTCAAGTAAAGAGACAAGAAATATATAAGGAAACTAGAGAAAATTTAAAAGAGAAGTTTGGAATCAATTTTCTTCATGTCCATTAATAAAAGAAAAACCCCTTTAAAAAGGATACAGTACGTGTGCAGAAAGCAAAACCTAACCTACATGCATAACCTACTCTACACGGTGAACATGGGTTCATGGGTGTAACTACCCACTACTTCCTTTAATTCTCACAAACAAACAAAACCAAATAAAAACATATGCAGAAATATAAATATTCAAACATTAAAATAAAATATGCATGTGACACTAAATGGCACATATCACTTTATTTAATGTGTATTAAACGGTTTATAACCTGGTATAATATATAATATCTATAAATATGTAGTTATATATGAGCAGTCTCTTCAGCCCAGCATATTAGTCAAGTTGTACAGTAATAGACCAGGTGATATGGAAGTTTACTATACATGTACAACATAAATATCATGAGTGAGTGAGTGAGGCCTTAAATATCCATGCAATAACACATATATTTGTCCCACACCCAAATCCAAACAGGTTATTTACTTATTTTGCTTTCCAGAAAGAGCCCAAACATATAAATATTAATTAATTTACAATTTATTACAAATTTAAGAACATCATCACGAACCAAACCGTCAACTCGTATCAAACCAAACTACTATCCAAATCAAATAAAGAAACCAACCTTAGTAAAGCTTAATTCTGGTCTCGATTGTACTCCTACAAATCGGGCACAACTTGAGCGTTTGTCCACAGTCACGACATGTCTGCAAAAAACCAAACAGGTCAAGTTAGATCAACCCGGTAACAGGTCATCTTTTCGAGTAAAAAAATACCATTCGTATTAAATTTATTTTATATATATATTTTTTATTTTCATGATGTTGAATGAATGAAGCATTACCTGATGTCCACAGCCAAAGGCCATATCCTTTTGGTTGGTTAGACAAATGGGGCATAGCTGTAATGTCACAGAAGATATTATTAACTAACATTACTCATTTCTCATAAAAATATAAAACAAATAAAGTATAAAAATAATAAACTAAAAAATGTACCTGATTTTCAATTGCAGAAGCTGGCATAGGTGGTGCAGTGCGCTCTACATTAGTTGGTGGATAATACGGAACAGCGGTGACAGGGGCATTTTGGTCATAATAGGGCTGTGGGGTTGAAAAAGATGGTTTTGAGCTGCTAAAAGAGGGTACAACATGAACCGGAGGAGGAAGGGCGACCCTTTTGGGAGAAATTCCTTTGCGACTACTGTTTGATTCAAAAACAAAAGGTCAACGTCGGGTCAAACCTATTAAACCAAAAGGCAAAAGGTGATATATTAAAATTAGTGCAAGTAACTTACCCGAGTAATTTCAGTTCAATCGTTGCTTTATATTGAGTGGGAATTTCCATTAATGCTGCAAGAGCAAATTCTGTCTCTTTTCGGATTGGTTGCACATTTTTCATCATGATCTCCGTGAAATTCACAAACTAGCATAAAAAGTAAAAATAAAAAAATACATGAGAACATACGTGGAAATTGCCTCATATAAGAATAATACTGAATTTCGCAATTATTGTATACCTGGAAATTGTCAAAGCTGCGTGCAGGGATATTGTCATCAAATTCCCTCATTGTGTCCCACGGCCCGTCACCAACTCCAACTAACACAATTGACAATGGAAGCTGGCTGTCAAAAAGAATATTCCACGTCAGCATGAAACCATAAAGAACATATTAATAACCTGATTAAAGTTGCAGAAAATCACCTTGCTTTAACTATGGCATCTACAGTTTTCTGTTCTTGTGGGCTCAATTGACCACGCGCAGTATCGACCCTTCTTGTTACCTATATAGTTCACAAAATATTAAACATCATGCAATTTAAAAGAAGCAAATTTCAAGAACGAAATAAGAGAAATACAAAATATTACCTGACCATCGGCGATGATAACCAACACATGATATTGTCCACCAGTTTCTTCAACAATTGTCATAGCCTTTTCAATTACAGGGGCGAATGATGTTGGGCCTGTGGTCAGAACAAATAAGTATTCGCCGACAAAATAATAAGGAAATATTATACTAGTTGCAGAAACGAAGAAAATGCAAAAAAGATATAAACACCTGCAAGCTTTAGGTGCGGTAGAATCTCCCTGTACCTACTCAAGACTTCCTCAAATCCATTACAACACCGCTCTTCTGGATAAAAACTGAATACATCTTGATCATGTGTGGATGCTGCCATTTAAATAAAAAAGTTATATTCCCGACTCGACATACTTTTATAAAAGAATAGAACATTGGCTTATGAAACTATACCGTCTCCAAATCCATAGCAGGGGATCAAATTATCTTCATCAAAAGTCGCTAAGGTTTTCCCAATAATGGATATCGCCATTTCATAAGGATTCTGACCGTCACCAAGATGATGTAAACTTTTTCTGTGGAATGATTTTGAACCTATACACCAAAAGCAGGGTTAGCATAGCATTAACCACTTTGGTAAAGTAATTAAAAAGTAACCGAGAATTACAGTTTTACCTGTCCACTCATTGCTCTTGGTGAAGTCTATACCAAGAATAAGGTTAGACGACTCGAGCCCTGCCCTTGCAAGAGCCTCACTCACCTGAATAAGAAATATAATACCTCTCTTAAAATATTATATAATTTCTAAAAATAACTTATATGAATGCATATATTGTGCAATTCTACAAACAACCACAAGATTCCATCACATAAAACTTGTGCCTGCTAAAACACAAGACAAATACTACCAAAGTACGGAAGTAACTTCATTAAAAAAGATATTATCATGATTCTACGATACAAGTCAAGCATACAAAAATACATGTCTAAACATACACAAACAAAATTCACTTTCAAACACATGCTCCACTGACAAGAATAATAAAATTGCAATACAGAAACTGATCCAAGTACTAATTAAAAAACACCATTATCAAAAAGCTCAGAAACCATTAAACTACAATAAACTGTAACGGTACCTGTTCCAACGACTGGTAACTATCAGCAATCGTCGAATACCTCCTGTCAAACTTACTCTGCGGTCTAGCAGGTGGACCGCCATAAGCTGGAGCTGGAGCTGCAGCCGCTGGTGCAGGTGCTGATGCCGGTGCAGCAGCTGCAGGATACTGCCCTGTCGGATACGCAGGATACGCCTCCTGCAGCGGATAATTTTGCTCGTACCGAGACGGATAATTCTGCTCGTATTGAGACGGTGGGGGGTACGAATAAGAAGGCTGGGGATTATTTCCGTACTGGTTTCCGGAAGAAGTCGGTCGATAGGCCGCAGAACTATAACTCGGATCCTCGTCCCTCGAAGTATTGGCACCCATCGGAATCGAATTAGTTTAATCCACTAATCTTCTCTTATAGAAAATCAAACTCTAATAATTGAAACACAACACAAAATCAAATTATAACCGAATACTTATAGTAGCAAAAAGTAGAATATGAGAATGAGAAATAACATGGAAATTAAGTGATTGATCGGTACACGGGAAGCTTCACGGATGTTAGATTGATTGACGGTTACGTTACTTAATAATATTACTTCTTATCATCTTTATGTATATCATATAGCAACTAAAATGTTTGAATTTAAAATTAAAAAAAAAAAAAAAGTAAATCAACAAACTCATAAAGTTCGTCAACATACGGTGGCTGCGACTAATTAAATCAGTAATTAAGTAATTAAGCATATTCAGATCACGAGATTAGATGATGTGATGAATCTAAAGGATGATTCAAAGAGACGAACGAACCTGATTGGATCTTGTAAAGTATTAAAATATGAAACTGACACTTTGCTGAATCTTAAATCCAGAAGAGTAATTATTATTATTAATTTCTGTTAGCAAAGGATTTGTTATGTGATTGATTGGGATTTGGGATGGGTGCGAAAATAATGTGTTTGGTGGAGTTTGAGTGTGGGTAACCGGAGATGACGTGGCAGCACTGAGGATATGCTTCCGTCTTTTTACAATGGGTAGTTGGAAAAGATTTACGCCTTGTTTGAAATTTGAATAGTGGAATTGTGACATGTGAATAAGTGGGTGTATATTATTATTTTATTGACATGATTTTTCATGTATTATTTAAGTAATAATATTTATTTGTTTTTTAGTTTTTGTTTTATTTTTTAAGATGTGCAATTTTTTTAAAAAGTAATGTTTTTTAGAAAGTGTAAAATAGAGATTATAAATAAAACGTACTTATGTACTACAATTAGTAACTTGGGTGTGCTATATGTACCAATCATTCACTTCTGGTCTTCATGTTTAGTTACATGGCCTAACCGCCTAACTGATTTGGCCTCTCCACTTAAACAAAAAGGTTAGGCTAGTAAACCAAAGCACAAAAATAATCAGAATCCATACCACGTATACTGTATACAAAAAGACTGTCAAAAGCACAAACATAATCAAAATCACAATGATTGCAATTGTATCGCAAAGACATGCCAAAGCATAAACCTAATCAGAATTCATACCATGTATGCCACTGTCACGTAAGATGTAGAGTCCTGAAGCTCCCAATATTGGGTCCTCGAGACCACAAATGCATAATTTAGTAGCATCTATTGTCAAACACCCAAACTTAATGGGTAAGAAAACTAGTCGCCATTAGAGGTATACAAGGAAATGACCTCCCCAAACTACAACGTTAAGAAAAAATGTGAGCCTCATCTTTACTTAAAAATGATAATTAATTAAAACCAGTATTTTGTGTTTAAATATAATTAATTATTTTAATTTAAGTATACTAAAAATAATTTACAGAAACAAACTTTTTGTAACTAAATTTGTTGAATAACCTTTTAAAAAACATTTTATAACAATTATAAATAACGTTTATCATCTTTGCTGCTTTTGTTGTTTTTTATTAGAAAATAAAATCGAAAATATCAACACTTTGTTTTTAAAACATAACCATGTTTTAGTCATTTTGTCAACGTCAATGGTCAACATGATTGATTTTGTAATTTCTTCTTTTCTACGTGCTTTATTTGTTAATCTTGTTGAGAATGAGGACACAACATGTTTGTAAGACGCTCAAACAATTATAAAGAGATTCGATGTCTATGTCAATCCAACCATGATTGACCTACCTAATAACCATTAACCAATAGCATCACTGTCCTTTACCAAAATTCTCGAATTTCTTTTTGAGATGACTAAAACCTTGAAAAACCTGATGCAGAATCTTCATGTGAATTGTGATCATCAGCAATAAGTTTCTAGATAAACAAACAATTAATACAAAACTTTTGATTACAGACAATCAAATTCATCAACGAAAACAGTAATCATAAGTTCCAAGTAAAAGACAAGCAAACTCGATATCGCAGGGGATATATCATGTGGATTGGGTCTTTTTCTTCTTCTTTGATGCCAATTCACCCGGTTCGATTTCTATCGACATTCTCTTTGTCCTACAAGAAATATCACATCACATCTTATACAGAAAAATTATAAAAAAAAATCAGAAGGTAGAAAAATACAAACATATACCTCTTAGAAAGCTCCTGTGTCTCGTTACTCTCTTCCTCACCAGAACCAGCAGCATCTAAATTTAAACACAATGACCACAGTTAAGTATATTCGAATTGCTTGCAACCAAATTTATGAATATTTGAATTGTATATATACCTGTTTCATCGGCATCATCGTTTTCTGAATCCGCATCTGAGTCTAAATCAGATCCCCATCGATCTTTCCCGTTATCAAAGTCCCAACGTTCTCCAACCGGAGGCATCCAGAACTCTTCTTCCTCTGCATCACAATCCTGTTCTTCTGGATTCCTTACTTCAGATATCACCTTACTAACATCAATCTCCTTTTCTTTTTTCTTCTTGTCCTTCTTTTTCTTCTTCGTACCTTCTTCTTTGCTCTTTGGAGCCTTCTCTGGTTTCTGCTCGCCTTCTTCTTCTACCACCAAATCGTTTGATAATTCTTTTCCAGCTTCAGCTTCCTCTTTCTCTGTTATCAGGCATAAACTATATAATTAGGATTGCAGGATTGAGAGAAAAGATGACGGAGGAATATTTATAATCCTCATGAATAGATTCAAACAATAAAACTATGATAGTTTTTAAACTCTTCGTTCGAAATTTAGCAAACGTTAAAGATGATGTGATTATGGATTCTGATTGCCAAACAGATTAGTTATAAATAGGTGCGGTAATTCCTGACACGACCCAATAAAAAAGGTTTTGGGTCAGCTGACACGACCCGTTTTCTTGAACAGGTCAAGCCAAACAAGACCCGTTTTAAAAAAATGGGTAAATCTGAACACAAGCTCTTAAGATGTAGTTTGACCTGTTAACCTGTTTAAGAGTTTTTTTTTAAATTACAGAGATGAAATGTTTAAAAACTTAAAAATAAATATCTAAATTTTTAAGTTTTCATACAACTACTAGATTTTAAAAAGTGAAATTAATTTCCCTTTAGAATCTTTTTATCTACCCTTCACTTTCAAAAATTTTATTTATTAGTTCCTAACTGTTCATTCTCCGATTATTCTCATTCAATTACTCTAATCTTGAGCTAAATATATAAACACAAGTTTGTTAATTGGAAATGAGACATAAAAAAAAAACAATTAAATAGCACAAAATTACAAAATAGTTTCATACGGTATGAATCATACCAAACAGAGTTACTAATTGTGCAATTTTTTAGTAGTAAGTCGCTACGTATTACTCCACTTCATAAATGAACAAAAAACAAGTTGACCCAAAACACGACCCAAACACGAAACAAGTATTTGGGTCGGATTAGGGTAGAAGAATTCAACTTGTAACTCACCAACCCGATACGATTTACACCCCTAGTCATGGTTGTAAAAATCCCGACTAGGCTCCGATTAATCCCCGATTAATTGCTAGTCCCTACTCCCTACCCCTTGTCGATTAATCGCTATTTGATCAAAGTTGGTCAAAATTGAAAATTGTTACAAAATTTGGTATATATTTGTATATTTCAAAAACCACATATAAATTCCAATACAATTAATTGCTAGTCCCTACTATACCGTCCGACTATCGCCTAGCGAGTTCTACAACACCGTCACTAGTTATCACACAACAAACACCAAGTAACGAGTAAGAAAATTTCAAAACAAATGAAAGCACAGACAAACAAACCTAACATGGTGAGAAAACGTCTTCCATTGATATGCTTCCATATATGCTCCTCAGTTTTGTTCACAGTATGTCCAGTCAGCTTACAAATCAACTTAGAACTGAAATCACAAAATAATTCATATTAAATTTGTAAACCCTAAAACATAATATTAATTAAGTAAACGTACCGGCAAAGAGGGTCTTGGTTGAACATATTAAGCGGAGGCTTATTACGAGCCAAGGCCGCATCGATGAGTCCGAGTCGGCAGTGTTTGGTTTGTGCGTATGATTCCCGAGCATCGCCGGGCAACTCGTGTCCGGTTTGGACGCATTTGTAGCGGCCGTTTTCGAGTTTTTTGAACTTGGGTTTGCCTAATAAGAATTTGCCTTCAATTGGTTGTTGGTTTCCGGTTTGTGGGTGTTGCGTGGCTTCGTTGTTCTTCTTTTTCCCCATGAATTTGCTTACGAAGCTCGGTTTGAGTTTGAGCTTGAGATGGTTGATTGCGGAGGAGACTGTTGTTTTCTAGGGCAAACAAATATCACAAATGTGTTAGTTGTTGTGTTATTATTTTTCAAGGACAAAACAAATATGAAAAATATAATAAATACTTTTCGGCTAGCCTGTAGGCTTCATGCTTGTGTCTCTAACAAGTCACCTGAAACATTTTCTATAAATATTTGGTTAGCAAGAAATACTGGTAGGTACATTCATTTATAAATGACACATTTTTACAGAGTTAAGTGTCATTTTAGTATCTGTGGTTTAATCGACTATGCAACTTTAGTACTTTTTTTGATTTTTTCGCAACTGGCTACTCCATGTTTCAAAAACTAGCCATTTTATTACTTTTTCGTAACCCCGTTTATTTTTTCCGTTAAATCAAGGGCATAATGGTAACTTTAGTTATTTTATTTATTTTCTTTTTGAGTTAAGTGTCATTTTAGTACCTGTGGTTTTGTTAACTACGCAACTTTAGCACTTATTCTTTATTTTATGCAAATGGCTACCTCAGTTTCAAAAAACTTGCGTTTTTAGTACTTTTTTTTCTAACCCCGTCTATTCTTTTCGTTAAGTCGAAGATAATTTGGTAACTTCGTTATTTTCTTTTCTTTTAAAAGCTTATATCTTGTAAACCTTAAATCCACAATCATAACATCAAAATCTAAATCCTAAATCCCTAAACTCTTTCTCCATATCATCATAGGGCTTGAATTTTTATGATATTTGGGAATTTAGGATTTGGATTTTGAAGTTTGATAAGGGGATTTAAGGTTTACAAGATATGGTGTTTAAAAGTAAAGAAAAAACAAAGAAAATAACGAAGTTACCAATTTATCTTTAACTTAACGAAAAAAATAGACGGAGTTATAAAAAATGTACTAAAAACGCAAGTTTTTTGAAACTGAGGTAGCCATTTGCATAAAATAAAGAATATGTACTAAAGTTACGTAGTTGACCAAACCACAGGTACTAAAATGACACTTAACTCAAAAAGAAAATAAATATAATAACTAAAGTTACCATTATGCCATTAACTTAACGGAAAAAATAAACGGGGTTACGAAAAAGTACTAAAATGGCCAGTTTTTGAAACATGGAGTAGCCAGTTGCGAAAAATCAAAAAAAGTACTAAAGTTGCGTAGTCGATCAAACCACAGGTATTAAAATGGCACTTAACTCCATTTTTACAGTTACAACATTAAGATTTTTTACTCATGTTTGCTTACAAATTACCGAAAGGTACTTGCCACTCGATTGTATATGTGATTGTGGTCATATTACTTAGTGGCTAACATTTGTCCAACAAGTAATGTGTAATAGCTCATTAGGCAAGCATTGTAGACAAAACCTCACAATACCAGTAGTAACTATGACTTAAGTCTATAGAGACTTAATCAATGTAACTCAATTAAAACCTTTTGAAGATATTTTGAAAGCATTTACTATTTTTCATAAGTTTTAAAATCATCATGACAGTATTGAAAAACCAGTTGTCTCACACAAATGTGAGTTGCATAAAAACTCAAATGTCTCATCTTGCAAGTTTATAAACAAAGAGCTTTTTGTTATTAAACACATAGTTAACACACAATGTACATCTATATTAGTATAAACCGATAATCACGAGATTTGAAACTTTACACGGTGGCACAAAGTCTCATCGTGTTCAGTCAGAGGCTCAGAGCTTTTCAGATACGTGTATGAAAGCTTCTTTTAATTGAATAGGGTATCGTTATGACTACCCGATGTATTATACTAACACTCCTATAACAGAAAGTGAGAGAAACATATGATTTTGGATGAGGAACTGAAATGCCTTGACCAGCCCCCTTTATAGTTGATTTCAAAGTTGGTCGCGTATCGTGATGGCCAAAAAGGAGGGTCATCGCGTAGCGCGACTAGCTTATAGGGTTGCAGGGTCATACCTAACTATGGCAGACAATGTCGAGTAGCAGCTCTCAAGCGGCCTGCGACGATGTGAAGTGCAAAATGCGTCATCAAAGCGTCACATTGCGCTCATTGTTCTTTGCCAATGTTCATGCGCGTCGGGTGCTTTGCTCCCTTCCTAGGACCACTGAGTGTGTCTTGTCATATAAAAATATTAGCATGTGAGCTCTCTTCTGTATAGAGAGCTTACACGTTTTTTCCTAGCAATGTGGGGCAAGTTCTCATTTTTTATTTATATTCATGTGGGATAACTTTACTTTCTTCTTTCACCAATTTGGGACAAACCCACCTTCTTATCTATCCACTTTCCCTTTGCTTATATTTTGATTTGTTATATCGTCAGTTCGAATCCAAGCCAAAACGGAGGTTTTATCTTGCATGTGTTACGTCTTTTCGATTCTTGTAGCGACACAATTGGTGTAAAATGACAACAAAGGGAGAACGGTCCTCCGAGGACGCATGAAGGACCCATGAACCAGGGGTTATGCCCTTTGGGAGAAACACTTTGAGATTCCTAACCGATGTCAGCCGCAAACCATCAAGCGACCACACCGTAAACTATCGCCATTCAAAAATAAAAAAAAACAATGAAAATTCTCTTTAATCCAAATTTTAACAATTGAACTTTCTCTATTCATTAAATTTAAACAAACTTCTAAATAGCGTACCTACTTTATTTATTGTTCAAATTGTTTTTGCTACCAAAACCTGTAAAAGTATACTAAGCAAACTTCTATATAACAAATATACTTTAGTTATTGTTTATGTGATCAAAACTTGTAACATATACTCACTAAGCAAACTTTATATATATATATATATATATAGGGAAATGTTAACGTACAAATGAAATTAACGTGCTAAACGTGAAATGAAATAAAGTAATTATATATACAAGTAGAGTAATTATGTAACTTCATCATAGAGTAATTACATAATTACTCTACTTGTATATATAATTACTCTACTTGATTTTCAAGTTTAACACGTTAATTTTATTTGTATTTGATCCAAGCCATATATATATATACACACACACTTTATTTATTGTTTATGTGACCAAAACGTGTAAAATATACCAAGCAAACTTCTAAAACATATATACTTTATCTGTTTTTATGTGACCAAAACTTGTAACATATACTAGTATACATGTGAAACATAAAACAAGCAAATCATGTAGGTGACGGTTTCTTTTCATTTTTGTTGCCACGTATGTTTTCTTCTTCATTTTGATCCATGTGAAATGCTTGGGGTACTTTTTTTTACTCGGCATGTTTGGTGTGACAACAAAATTGAATAGTTAATGATGAAAAGGTAGAACCTACTTTGACACACATTGGAATTGTATGGATGGAAAGTAGGGTTGTGTCAGCGATAAAATGTTCGTAACAAATCTCACGAAGCTTAAACATTTATTGTCCTTAAGGAAGACAATTTTTTTAAACTAAACTAACTTATAAGTAAAATAATTAAGAAAAAGGTGGAACGCTATCCTTAGTAGACAATTGAGAACACAAACATTTCAATACAATTTTAGCTTCTACCCATGTATATGATAACATTCCATACATGTCGAAACCAAAGATCATACCAAGGAAACGATACTTAACATAAATTCACGTTTAGTAAAGATGAAACTAAATTATGTAAGCTCTAATTAGTTATAGCAAGCATGACACAATACAAAGACTCACATTGTTCTCAACCACTCGTGACAATCCATCTTAAATGAAAATAAACCACCACTGAACCGGCCTTTTAAAAAAACGAAGTATAAATTTCAGAGCAAACATCACAATATCACATGGTCAGCTGATTTATTACGTTTTGTTAAATTACTTATAAAGTTTCACCTTCGTTACTAAAATGGAACATACACAAAGACAAATTAAAAGATACTAATAATTAAATATAGAAAAATTATATAAAAACTACATAAACAAAAGTACTTGTAATAACTTTTGTCGCATAACACGTTTTGTCGTATAACATATTGCATACGGACATAAATGAGTAACAATGACGAGTCACCTTTCCTATCCTTGTCTAACCTTAAACCGCCATGTGTTTTCTGCTCTTCTACTCAACCTACTATATATAGTAAGGACCACTAACACATTGCTCAAAAATTCAATTCAAATATTGTTACATCACAACCGCACTTATCTTCGTGTCACGTATAAGCCCATCATTAATAGAAGCTAATTCTGCCACATAATTCACTAGCATTAATGGAGTTATTATTTGTAAAACTTGTTGTGGTTTGGATATTATTAGCTATGTTCATATGTGTTGATTTGGCAATGGTGGAAGGAGGAAATGTTGGTACCTTACCACCACGGTGTAGTTGGGCGGGTATCTACAACTTCGGTGACTCGAATTCCGACACCGGTGGGATCTCTGCAGCATTTGTTCCGGTTTCGAAGCCGTACGGTATGACTTTTTTTAAAAAGCCGGTTGGACGGCTAAGTGATGGACGGCTTCTTCTTGACTTCCTTGGTATCTTCGTTTCTCTAATGTATAAGTTTTTTTAAATAAAATAAATCCGTTCACTTTAAATTAAGAGGTGTGAAAAGTTGTGTGAGTTTGGTTTACTTAAAAAAACACTTTTTAAGACCATGTGTGGTCATAACTTTCCACTCCTAGGCGATATGCGTCATGTGGTGCTGAGTCAGAGTTATAGATTTTTGCATAAAGAGGGTGTAATCATAACTTTGCATAAAGAGGGTCTCTCTCACACACACACACACACACACAAAACACCACCATTCGACGTTATGTACATAACTTTGAACCCATAACTTTACTCCATAACATTGAGGGTGGGCCTGACAGTGTAAGGGAGAGTTATAGGCTACTTTACCCATAACTCTCCCACTATACATGGTAAATATATATGTTTTAAAAACATGCTGACCCGTGCAAAGGCTACATATTAATTGGTCAGGTCTATTAATAGATTGACTAACATTTCCGTTTTATCATCAAACCCGAAACCTTAACTATTTGAACGGGTATAGGAGTGGGTATTGGATTAATTTTTAAATTTTTGGCGGGCATGAGATTGGTATTGTGATATTTAACTCGATTACGTGAAACATACATATCTGTTCACCTGATTCATACATGTAAACATTTTATTTTTATTTTTTTTAACCCTTAGAATTTCATTTCCATAAATTACTTTAAACTTGTAAAATTACGTATATTTTCTCGAATAATGCTTGAAGAACATTACACATTACTTATTGAACACTCGTGTTTTGGGAAATATCTAACTTTACAAATTTTGAGATGTATGGAATCTACTGATTGATTGATTTCTTTTATTTGGATGATAAAATTATACAAAACTTAAAATAACAAAAAATGTACGCGTTGAGATTATTTTTAACAAACTAACGAGTAATTGTCTACCACAGAAAAAAAGTACTGGATATACATGGGACACGGTTTTACAATTAGATATGGTATTGAGATTAGCTTACATCCTTTCCAAACCGGTCCCATTGTCATCTCCACTTCAAATACTCGTGTAATTCATTGATTTTGTTGAAGTCGAGTACATCGGGCTACCTTAGAGTGCATACCTGGACACGATCAACACTGACTATCGCCATGGTGCCAACTTTGCAACCGGAGGATCAACAATTCGCAGGCAGAACGAAACCATATTCCAGAATGGCGTCAGCCCATTCTCTCTCGATATCCAGACCATTCAGTTCACTCAGTTCAAAGCCCGAATCATTGATCTATGGAGTTCTGGTCATCCTGCTGCTGATACAAGCCAGCTCCAGAGGCCCGGTGACTTCTCAAGGGCCTTGTTTACAATGGATATAGGCCAAAATGATCTTTCTGCTGGCTTTCGAACACTTAAGGAACAACAGTTACGTGCAGTAATACCCAACATTATCAATGAATTCACCACGTCCATTAAGGTAATCCGAGTCAGTCTATTAATAAATAAGTTAGTGGAAATTGCGACGTGTGCTAATACTTGTAGCTAACTAATGTAATGATGCTGGCAGAAATTGTATGAACAAGGAGCGAGGTCGTTTTGGATTCATAACACAGGACCAGTCGGTTGCTTACCCGTGTCAACATTTTATCTAAAGAACCCGAAACCTGGTTATCTTGATCAACATGGGTGCATAAGGTACCAGAATGATATAGCCATGGAGTTTAACAAGCAGCTCAAGGCTCGAGTGACCACGCTCCGTTCAGAACTAGCCAATGCAGCCATAACATATGTTGATGTATACACGGCCAAGTACAAGCTTATCAGCAACACCAAAGAATATGGTAAAGAATTAATGTATAATATTTATTTTATTATCAGGAGAAAACGCACATAATATCATATTTAACCGGTAATAAAATTAATATAAGATATACCCTTAAAAATATACTTGAAATTTCATTTATATTTTGTTTTTTTTAATTATTGTTCAAGAAGTAATCTAGCTTGTGTCTCCTACAGGATTCAATGATGGGCTTAAAGTATGTTGTGGGTACCATGAGAATGATGTTCATATCTTTTGCGGGCAAACAGGAATTGTGAACGGGACTACAGTTTTCGGTGTTGCTTGTGCAAATCCAGCAACATATGTGAGCTGGGATGGTGTTCACATGACCGAGGCTGCGAATAGATGGGTGGCTTATCATGTACTAAACGGGTCATTATCTGACCCACCGTTCCCAGCAACCCATGCTTGTTACAAGCACTTGTAATCCTAAAAAATCTATTAATGTACCCTTTTTACCAACCATGATATGGAGGGTCAGCGGTAAGGATCTTTGTTGAAACGATGAAACCGACTGAATCGTCCAAACTAAAGTAAATAAATCGTTTTGAGATCCAAACAGTTTGGTTTTTACAGTTTAATGGTTTTGTCTTGTTTGAAACTTGGAACCGGTCTTGACATATATTTTAATCACGAATCATCTTTATCATTAAAAAACGTTACTATGAACCGTTTATATCGACAAAAAGTTTAAAAAAATATGTTCAAACAATGAAAACCGAACCATTAAACTGTCAAACTAGCCAATCCAACCGATGAACGAAAGACACAAACAGTTGTCAAAACCGATCGAACCGAGCACTAGCCAACCAACCATTTGCAAGCTAAACTGTTAATTAACCAACTAAACAACACATTTACATCCCAGCCCTTGAACTTGTATCTTATGACAATTTAATTAAGGGTAAGTTGTAGCCTTTGATGGTTGGAAAAATAATAATAAAAAAGAAACAATCGAAAGGTATATAATATTTTCAATCAAATTCTGTATCCGATGATTTCACATTTCAAGATTTCAATCAAATAATATTTTCAATCTATGCAATTTGAGTGGGAGCCATAATTTTGTGGATTTAGGTTGAATTCCAGGGTTTATAAATTATTATTATTACTATTATTACATGCCATATTTATTTTGTCTGGTGATTATATTGCAGTTTGATTGTTCTTTCTTTAGATTGTTAATGAATTAAGATCACAAATCACATGTTAGGTGAAACATCTGGAATAACTTAATTCATTGGTGGAATATCTGGATCACACAATACATGTAAATTTTTTTTTACATCGAAATATAAGGCAAACGGACAACAAACTGTAATGTTGTATTTCAGTCTTGTTCTTTACTTTTTTTCTGACTTCAGGGTTGGATTGACAGTGATGAGAATACCAAATGAGAACTCAAGATTAATATTAACAACAATTACTGGTCTTGTCCTTGGTTTCTTTTTAGGAGCATCATTCCCGGTTGTTATATTAAATAAGGCATGCATGCTCTATTGTTTTCCTTTATTCTATGAGTCATTTCAATCTCATTTATGTTATAACCAATTACATTCGAACAAATAAATAAGTTTATGTATATAAACTATGCAGAAAACAAACCTATACTCCACCCTGCTTCCCGACATTAATCTTGATCGCATGAAGGAGATGTACCCGGGCCTCTCAACCCAAAGAATCTTAAATCTCTGGTCTTCGTTTCATCACAATTATGCAATGTCATCACCAAATGATACAAAGGTGAAAGTTTTGTTTTATATTGCTTAGTAAATCTCAATATAACTAGATGTACATTGTTTGTTTTGAAATATTTACAATGCAGATCTGGGCTACTGAAAACCCGAGAGGTGCTGCAAGGCTACCCCCGGTGTAGCTGAACCCGAGTCTGATTTTTATCTCCACAGGTTGTGGGGTAATCCTAGTGAGGTATTTTCTACCATATGTATATTATGCAGCTCATTTTTTTATATAGTTAATGAAGTTACTTTTTGATGTTTTTCTTATTGTTTTCTTTATCAACAACATCCTACATTACCTTCATATTATATATTTGCATTAAACTATATATATCTCCTAATTAATTAGCTCTAATGCTGTTGATATGATTTGTGATAAATATTAATTTATTAATCCGGTAGTGTGAAACTCGCAGGACTTGACTTTTAAACCGAAGTACCTTGTAACGTTTACTGTGGGTTATGATCAGAAGGAAAATATTAATGAAGCAGTGAAGAAGGTTCGGTGTTCTTACATACAGCAATTTCTACCCATTTACTTATAAACGGGTCAATTTGGGTTGTGTTTATTTATTCTCAAAAAGGTCAAAACATTAATATTGTTTTGCAAAGAGGAGAGTGGATCAAGCGGGTTGAAACTTGAAAGTAGCATGACGAGTATATAAAAATATTGCTTTGTGGACCATAATTAACTTGTTAACCCGTATGTGAATATATCTAATTCCAGTGCTTTTTCAGTTCTCAGAAAACTTCACTCTTTTGCTCTTTCATTATGACGGTCGAGCAAGTGAATGGAGTGAATTTGAATGGTCAAAGAGGGCTATACATGTCAGTGCTCACAAACAAAGTAAATGGTAAATTTTACATAATTATGATGAATCTATAAACCTCAAATTTTAGATTAATGAAGAATATATTAACAAAAACCCTGTGAAATTGGTTATAGGTGGTATGCTAAACGTTTCCTGCATCCGGACATTGTGGCACCGTATGATTACATATTCATTTGGGACGAGGATCTTGGATTAGATGAGTTTGATGCAGAAAAGTAAATCAACAGCTCTAATATCTTCCTTTTTAATTAAAATAATATTTAAATTGAATAATCTTTGTAGGTACATAGAACTGATTAAGAAGCACGGGTTAGAAATTTCTCAGCCAGGTTTATCAGAAAACATTGGTCACCTATCATGGCAAATGACCAGGAGACGAAACGATACTGAAGTTCACAAGTATAACATTCATTTTATTTTATTTTTATTTTTATTATATAACCAGATATGACTTAATTTTTTTTGTCTCAAATAGTATTTCATGATTTACCTCACAGGTTAGCAAAGGAAAAAGACGGTTGGTGTTTTCACCCACATTTACCACCCTGTGCAGCGTATGTTTGCTATCATGTAATTTCACGAAATAGCATGTTTTTATTTTTCTTTTCATTGATAATAAAGTTAAAAATTCTTATAAGAGTTTATATTATAATGCACAGATTTGTTGAGATAATGGCCCCCGCATTCTCACGGAATGCATGGCGTTGTGTCTGGAATATGATCCAGGTTTTGATGACCGTTTTGATTATAATGCGGTTTTATTTAAAGACAAGGTTATTCGAAGCATGAATATTATTTTACCATCTATAGAATGACTTGGTTCATGGATGGGGTCTTGATTTTGCTCTTAGGAGATGTGTGGAGGTGAGTGTTTGCATTCAATTAAAAATATATAATTTCACTTTCGGATTAATGTCGCACTCCTTTTTAATATTATATGGAGTCGTGGAGATTAGTATCAATATTTAGTTAAGTTGGTTTCTTTAATCTTGATCAGCCTGCTCATGAGAAGATAGGAGTTGTAGATGCTCAGCCAATAGTTCATCAAACACTTCCTTCGCTTGGGAACCAGGTGCTTTTTCACAAATAAATGTGATTACAAAAATTATATTACTTCGATGATGATCCATTTAAATCTGTTTCGTTTTTTAGCTTTTTTTTTTAATTTTGCCTGTTGGGCCGGTTTCACATATAGTTGATTTCCTTTATTTTCTCAGGGCGTAGCAGAAGAAGGAAAGGGACCACGAGAAGCGGTAAATTCTGAAAAAAAAATTTATGCATTTGCAGTTTCAGATGCATTTGCATATGGAATACTGATGGAGTGTATAAATGTTCTTTAGTTAATATAACGAACGTGTAATCTTGCTAAAGTTTTGAGCTTTTTGGTATCAGGTAAAGAAACGGTGTACAAGAGAATGGATAACGTTTCTAATATGCAGAACGAGCATGTTTAAAGAAAAGGGCAATGGCGTCAAATCAGACCAATACTACACACCACTAATACATATGTCACATTCAGAACAACCTAAAATGTCAAAGAACACAGCTAATTGTTATATAATTTCCTTTTTTTATTACTCTTCCCATAAAGTGAAATGTTATTGATAATGCAAAATAAATGACACATCTCACTGAACTGATATACCCAACCCATATCTATCTGTTCTAAAAAATAAGCATCTATCCTAACATTTGAGTTTTGACCATTTCTATTGGTCCATCTTTTTAATTTCGCGTCCACGACTCACATGTACACTCACGTGGCAATAGTTGAACTTTCTGATATGGTGTCCTATGTGTTACTTATTTGTTTATGTTATAGCCCGGTATGTTGCGCTTTGGACATTAAGGTTTAGCTTAAAGGTGGTTCTTGTGAATACACAGATTGAATAAGTGAATTCATATTTAATTGCTACTCACTACCAAAATCGTAATTCCTAAAAAAATTAGGGACTAAAGCCGGTTTTTCCTAACAAGGTAGAAGAGCCCGTCCCAAATAGTCGCATTCAAAACACACGAGAACTTGCTCCACTTCTGACTGACCGAGAGGTAACACGATTGGATCAGTGAAGTTGTTTCAAATTTAAAGGCCGTAAGGTTTACATTGTTAGTTGTATTGTGTATATATATTTTAAGGGTTTAGATCAAATACAAATGAAATTAACATACTAAACGTGAGAATCAAGTAGAGTAATATAATTACTCTACTTGATTTTTACATTATGAAATTTTATTTCTTTTAGAGCGGTTCCTAAAATGTTCATCAACTCAACCACTTGAATATTTACAACGTTGGGACTTCGTAATGACTGAGCCCTCTTTATAATGGTATCAATATGAAAAGAGGAGAAGTTTTAGATGTTATACATATACTAGGTGTGAAGTAACGGTTATCTCACATATTGCTATTATAACATTTATTATTTTTTATTAAGGGGTTAGTTAGAGCATTCACACCATGGATTTTAAATTTTTGTAAATGAGTTCTCAATATTATATAGAGTTGTTGTGACTTGTGAGTAGTATAGAGAAAAAAATTATTGTTTATCAATAAATTTGTTAAAACACAGTTCATACCGGCCGGTTCAAAAACCGGTTTAAACCGGCCGGTTCAACCGTTGAACCGGATTTCGGTGAGTGGCGGGGTATATTTGAGCGGTTTTATGGAACATCAAACCAACCGGTTTTCATAGAAAATCAGTTTAAAAGCCTACCAGATTTTTTTTATGTTTCATACCCATTTTTTTTTGTATATGTTACTTATTTCATGTAATTTTTATATATCTTACTATACTATTAAAACAAATTAGTTTACCTCCACATGGCTCCTCTCTATTGGACAATTTCCTTTATTTCCAAATATATCTTCCACTTCTCTAATTTTCTTAACAATTAAATAAATCAAAAATAAATTCAATTATTAATAATTATTTGTAGGTCAATATATTTGGAAATCTTTTATTTTTTTTAGAAACTTTCGATTTCTTCTTTAAAATAGCAAGGTTACAGCTTTTAATTTGAAATTAATTATATCATGTCTAAATTAGCTATTTTTCAAAAGATTAGTCAAACATTCCATTTCATCTCATTTATCAACAATAAATGAGATGTAAAATAAATTCAAAAATTTGCCTTTTATATATAGTATTTATGTTCATTTCCATGCAATTTAATTTCATACTTGCATCCATTCTCTTTCTGACTATTGTTCATCTGACATCCTCTATATCAAAAATTTGTAAGTTTTTTTATTTCTTACCATTCATTTAATTATTTTTTTATTATTACATTAACTACTTACTTCTTTAATTTGTGATTTTTTTCTTTGAGGACGTTATCTTTTATTTTATTTTTTTGTTGTATATATATTATGTACCAACAAATTATTCTTGGTACATGATATTTTCATTGCCATAAATTATGATTCTTATATAGAATCATTGATAAACTTTAAGAAGAAATATTTGACAAAACATGATCGTAAATTTCTTAATGTTATTCCGGTAGTTATATTTCATAATCTATTTGATATTCTTATCATATTAATCCAGTAAGGTTTTATATCAGTTATAATTATTTTTGTTTTCCATTTTTTTGTGTTTATATTAATAGTTATATGATTTTTTTCTTATAATCTGTTTAGGTTATATATCAAAATCGAAGATTCAATGGAGATCTTCACTATTTCGTTTTTCCGGTGACGTTATTCAATTTTTCCGGTTGTAAATCATAACATTAATTTTACATTTTTTTACATGATTCAAATCTTCCATAATTTGTAATTTATTTATTATGTGATATTAATATTAATATTTAATTTTATCATTTCAGGTTATTGTCCCAACTAGATATAGCTAATTTCATGGATTGAGGATTGTTTGATAAGATGTCTTTTATTTTTATTTAATATTGATGTATATTTCTGTTAGTATTCATGTATTTATTTATTTTTCACAATTTATGTAATTCAATTGATTATTATATAATCCGTAAATGAAATTTAGTTGATTATTCTATAAGACATTAAATTATCTACAGTAAGATAATCAATCCTATATTGTTGTTGGTCAAAGTTCAATTAAATCATCAATGTCAACTCAATTTAAAACATTATTATACTTTCCAATATTATCTTACTTTCCATTTTTAGATTTATACAGATTTAATATGGCATTTTAGAAACCGATTGTCCCTATTCAAATGTCACACACACACACACACACACACACACACACATATATATATAAACAAATATCAAAATTCAATTCTCGCAATTTATTTGAAATTTACAAAAATATGTTATAGAATTTTACTTTCATCATTTGTTAAAAAGTTGAATTTGAATAAATTAACTATTTGATCATTTATATTGAATAGGTTTAAATAACATTTACATATTTAAACATAATTCTCATTCCTAATTTGACTAATTTTTTTCAACCCTTTTTAATTTTTTGAATACCATCCATAATTATAAACTCATTTCATAATTATTTAATATTCATGCCTTAAATAAAAAAAATAGTTTCTTCTAAATACTTCAAGTTATCATAAATTTAATGTCAATTTCAACTAAATCCCTTAAGTGAATAGTAAAAAATATTAATTTAAACCATTTTAAAATTCAAAATCTTGACCATATTTTCACAAACCGAATTTTAAGAGGTTAACCATTTGACTGAATTTGACTATTTTTTTAATATGATTTGACTCTAATTTTTGGTAAATTTGAACATTATTATAGTTTTAATAATAATATTTTATTCTCATTTCTACTTATATGAATTTTTACAAAAAAAAGTTGAATAATTTACGCTATATAATCAATACATTTGTTCTCGTTGTTCTCATTAATTTATATATTGATGTAAAGTTATATGTATCTAAACGATTTTCAAATTCGAATTCTCAACATTTATATGAAGTTTACAAAAATATGTTATACAGTTGGACTTTGACTATATTTTAAAAAACCGAATTTGAATAAATTAATCATTTGACTCAGTTTGACTATTTGTATTAATATAATTTCACTCAAATTTTGGTAAATTTGGACATTATTATAATTTTATTAATTTATTCTCATTTCTATTTATATTGTCTATTTATAAAGGTTTGTGACCGATTTCACTCAATCTTATAATGTTTATTTATTATTTCCAAAACAGTTATGGAATTAATTGATTTGACTATATTAATGTTTTCCAAATCAGTTATGAAATTAATTCATTTGGCTATATTAATGTTTTCCAGCAATTATAAAAAATTAATTGATTTGACTATATTAATGTTTTTCAAAATAGTTTTAAATTTAAATGATTGACTATTAATGTTTTCTACAACACCCATGTTATTTGAACTATGGAATAATAAAAGTCACATTTAATCATGCATTATGAATTATGTTTAATGTTTAATATTATTTCTTTAGTGTTTAATACGATATGATATTAGTATTCATGTAATGTGAGATAAAATTTATCAGGTTACAACCAACTATTTTGAAGAGCATGAGATTTTCAAATGCATCAATGTCATATGTAATTCACATGTTGTATTGGCAATGCCAAAGTAAGCGATTTCAAAGTTTATATGGAAACTTTGAATGATTATATTGTAGTATTATTTAAAAATGTTTGTCAGAACAGGCTCTCGGGTCACATATCGAAACATGTTAGGGAAAATGCGAGTTCTGAGTAAAATGATTTTAGTTCAAACGCGCATTTAAGTTAACAAATATTTCTTTATTATAATTTTTTAATTGCCGTGTTTTAATTAAGGTAACCAATAAATATTCTTATTAATTAATTAATGTTTTTATAAAGATTCTTACAATACGTGTTTTAGTTAGGTTAACCAAGAATTAATTATTAAATAATGTATTTCTGTTTCTATTGAAATCTCTATAATTTTCATGTTTTTATTAATGTAAACAAAAATTAATTATTAGTTAATGTATTTTCGTTTTTTATACAATCCTATAAATTCGCACTTTAAACTTTTAATTAAGGTCACCAAAACATGTTTAAAGTTAATAAACAAGAAGTATGATCTATAAGTTTATGAGGTTAATAGTGGACATGTAGCTATAAGGGAAGCAAATAACATTTGTCTTTTTAAATTTTGATGATTGACTACAGATTAAAGAATGGGCAAAGACACATGGTATCAATGATCCCAGAACCAGACACTTTAAATCTTATTCACTAAGAGGTTATTTTAAATGTTTGTTTTTTAGTTTTAGTTTAACACTTTTTGACGTTTGTATCTTAATTTTTTCTTAATATTCATAAGACATTTAAACCTGATTAAATACGGAAATTGATCAATTAGCAACAAACTTTTAAAGCTTTCTATACTCTTCAATCTCAACAAATCTTTTCATTTTCTTATATTTGACCTAGATTAATGTTTAAAATAAACACACCATTTATTATTTCAAAAATAATAAAACCTTTCATATTTTTTGGAAGTTGACTAATTAACCTATTTGATTTTAAAAATTTTATAATTATGTCGAAATTATCTATTACAATACAACTGTACTAAATAATTTTTTTGTACGCATAAATGTCAAGATTATTGTATACAATTAAAAAAAAGAATTATATAATAAAATTAATTTAAATAAGGTAATGATTTTAACGAGTTTGAAACACAATTTACTGCATATTGTAGTCACTTTAATAAAAGTTTAATTAGGGAATGCCTTCTATGTAATAACATATAACAACTTATGTTAACCTTTCAAATGACGTGTGTTTGTTCGAAAATTTCAATATTTCCACCCGTGTCGTACACGGGTTAATAACCTAGTTATGAGTGTAACTAAAACTTCATATTTATTATTGTAGAAAATGGAAGGTAATTATACTATTATTGATGAGGACAATGAGAGTGAATTTCATCTTTTAAGTGATCGTGAACTCGATGCATGCAACACTCCGATGATATAAAACTATTGTACGCCTTTATTTTAAATGAATGTAGATTAACTTTTGAATGAAATTTTATTATGTAATTATGTATTCTTTGTTCTTTTACTTTTAGTTAAAGTTGTATTTATATGAAATTATAATATATATACTATACATCTCGATTGAATCTCCCGATATAACTGGTTATGCCATTTTTTAATCCAATCATGTATGAATAAATACGGGTTTTTAAAACATTAATATGATAAACCTTGTAATTTGAAACCAAACTAGTATTCAGAACCACCCCCACACCCCGTTGCCGCGGGGGGTGGGGGGGGGGGGGATGAGGATAAACAACGAAAAGAAAGTGCAAGTTAAATATTAAAAACTGTTAACCCGAGGCTCAGATTTGCACCATGGCTGCGACATAACTTATCACACCAAAAAGTGAAGCATCATCATAGGGATTGCAGGTCTAACCCATATACCAATTTCAAAAGTAGCTAGCACAGTCTTTAGACAGTTTATACTTGGTCATGTGCTACCACTTACAAAAAAATTATATACAGCTTTGACCAATTGTGTTGCTTCAACTTTATGCATCCAGTTTTCTTTAGATAGTCCCTGCATGTTGTTTGCTTACCAAAAGTAGTGTTATAAAAATCTTATGGCTGCAAGTAGTTTATCTTTTGCATGATATTGATCTTCCATTAGCAAAAGTGCCTATCACCATAGTCTCTTTCCTTTTGGTTCATTTTTCACCCTTGCTTGCATCTGCAGTAACATTGTTCTACCAACATATCACAACAAAATCAAAGTTAAATTATCCAAGATCACCACGTATGTATGTTTCATTTTTCTCTTCTAGCAATAAACCCCGCTCAGATCTTCTTTACGGTTGCAACATGTGTTGCCGTTTTTGGAACGAAGCGTCATCGTAGCGAAACACGCAGACCAATGATAATCACTAAAGTACATTCAAGCTTCCATACAATACAAACAAATATAGATCATAAGAAAGAAGTCGCACCGGATCGACATCATATGTGCTCAAATCGGTTTAAAACCATCATCACGGCACACATGAATCAAAATAAATCAAGGGTAAAAAACGAATCCGATCACAACCTTGAACACCATTTAACCCATAAACACCCAAAAAACGCCACTAAAATAAGAATAGTCTCATCATTTCAAACCATAATCAGAGCGTCGCATCATTTAAAATACCACCGGACCACCACCGCCGCCTAAGGTTTCCAAATAGAGTAAGTCCGGTGGTATTTTACGTCGCCGTAAGTCGCCGTGTACAACCGTAAACTGTACATGGCTAATTATATATATAACTTTGGTTGTCATACAACTTTGGTTTCCAAATACCACCAGACAACAGTAAGTCTCAGAAGTTACACCCACTGAAGCACGTTTTTAGTAAACATAGTTCTCTTTTAATATATATATATATATATATATATATATATATATATATATATATATATATATCATTTAATCAACAAGTCTCCAAAATCCAACAACACTCTTCCACTCCAAAATCTCTATGGAAACTAACCAACAAGACTGGGAACTCGTCAACGACGACGGTTTCATCTACCGCCGTCTAAAACGCACACATCTCAATCCCACCACCACCGTTCCACCGTCAGATCCTGCAACCGAAGCCAAAGCACGAAGAGACAGAAAGAAGAAAACACTATTAACCCTTAAAACCAAGTACCAACAAGAGATCCACCACTGGCAACTTTTGTCAAACACCTTACATGCATTACAACAACAACACTCTACACTAAATCAACCGTCACCACTGACGTCACTTCCGCCGTCAGACCACACGGTCTCCGTCATACATGACTCTACGTATCACCAACTCGCCGGTAACCTCCTCGCTCAGGTACTTCACTTTCCCGCCTTTTTTTAAAAAAAGAAAAAATTGATTTTGATAATTTCAAATTTTCCCGCCATTAGTGATTAGTCTAATATTTATCACTTTGTTGTTAATTTTGAATTGTGATTCAGAGGTTGAGTTTAATTTTAAAGTTTTGAAATTTAATTTCTTTGTTAGGGTTTTGAATCTGATTTGGGGGAAATTGTCAAAATGATAATTTTGCAGGTGGAAGCTCAGGAAGCAACAATTAGTGAGATTTCAAGATTATGTGATGTTGCGGAAGCGCATAGTGATGCGGAAGAGCAACGGTTTATCGATCTACCGATTTGGGAACAGTCTCCAAGAGGGCTAATTGCATCACTATTAGAAGAATGAGGGTTTCTGTAGTAAGTCTTTATCAGTATATAATTTGTTGTGAAATATGTATTTTTTCTTGAGTGTTTATAGATTGAAGTATATCAACCATTAATCATCAATTGAGCCAATATTGTTAGATATAGGACATAGATTTAGAACAATTGAGTTTGAATGTAATCTGTTATTCATTGTATAAAATTTGTTCCTTTAGAGATTCTTGTTAATGGGTCAACTTTATAGTTTGTGAAGATATAAGAGGCATAGAAAAAATGAGATCCAAGTGATCCCAGCTCGAATCGTTTACCGGCACCAAAAGCGAATATACTGATATTAATATGTTTAAAAATATAATAAATAATTGAAAAATGTCATTTTAGCTCCTTTTATTTGATGATGTTATAGTTACTGTGATATATTAAGAACTTGGTTTTTATGATTACTGTGATATTTGGAGTTGGGTTTTTGTGATGATTTTAAAATTGCTTTACGTTGGCGGAATTCCAAACGATTAGTTTTTGCAGTCTTAAGTCCATAGATGATATCAATGTGTTGGATTAGACTGTCTTTTCAAATGGCGATGATTCAAGTCACGTGATTGTAAAAAAATGATATTTAGGTGTGTGTTAATTCTAAAGAAAAGGGTCATAATCGGGTTTCCCAATCTCCATAGAGAAAACGGGGAATCTTATGGTTAATAAGTAATCGCGTTAAGTAAGTTTTTAAACGGGTTATCCAATCTGTGAAGAGAACAGGGAATGTCATGGTTAATAACTATAAAGTAATCGTGTACTTAACAGGGAAGGAAGCCGAATTTGGGATACCGTTATACAACTGGGGTTTGTTGATACCAAAACCGCTTTCATCCGTAATTAGATCTTTCTGTTGCTGTGATTATTTTTTTTTTGAAATGACATGATCCACATTAATAAATAGTAATGGAGAAATGAACACTACAACTTTACATCTTTTAGCTCAAAGGTATTCTTTCACTTTTGTTCATTATAATTAGGATGACTTTCATTAATTTTCAAAACAAACTCATCAAAAAGTAGTTAATTAACAAACTAGCGAAACTGATGAGGACACTTCCAACTGAATAAATAGGGAAGATGGGTAGACTAAGTCGTATTTAAAATTTTAAATGTTGAGATAAAAGTTAACTTTGAACCCATATGCGTATAAAACATGTCCTTCAACCTGTAAACTAGTTAAAAAGCAATAACTGTCACAAGATTCACGCACTCATAAGTCATAATTATACACCCAAAAGGAAATGTATAAACACCATTATAGTTCAAGTTACCATTACATATATGCTCTACAACACATATAGAGGGCATCGCCATCACATTGCAAAATCGGGCACTTGATCATCATGATTCATGCATTGTTTAGCCAAAGCTATTTCAAAAACAGAAATCCATAGCACGGTCAGTTTCTTTTCAAGATTTGACAATAAATAACCAAACAAAAAGGAAATAAACGTCCTTCAATAGCCCAAATATTGTTCACACTTTACAAGCGCTCTAACCACCCAAAAATGCTGTCTTGTGATGAAAAGTGCAAATCCTGCATGTACCATAAATTAATCAATTTGCACTTCTTCACAAAATGGGGTTTGAATATGATTTTTGAAAGCGATAATCAACTGTAAGAATTAGCCAAATTAATGCATAGAAAGGATAGTAGGCTTACAGCAAGATTGAAATCGGGTGGAGTACCCAAGTCCAGATTCTCAAGATCATCAACTCCAGAAGCTGCACCCATACTGGTTCCCGGTGCACAGTCAGCATTCACATTAGAGCCAGATTGAGGCCCATTATCAAGCCTTGAGTCAGCAATAGGGTCATAAGCATCAAGATTCTCATTGCAAAACAATGAGTCATCAGATGCATCTAAATCAACCGCTTGCGAATCATCTTCCCAAATGATTATCCCTGTATTCTCCTTATTTTCAACATTAGATGCAGGAAGGTACTTCTGTTCAGCACACCACCCAGATTCCTAATCGAACATCAAATCAGAATATCAGTCAGCATCGGCCCATATAGGTAGGTCGATATAGCTACCTGTAACAAGAATATACCAACCTGTTTTGGTGATTGGATAACATCATCAGTGGTTACATCATCACAAGCAATGGTTTTTCCAGGCCTGCGTGGATCAGGGGCATCAGATATTGGAGTTCTTGGACTAGTCAAATTCATCCATGCATCTAAATCTTCAATTACAGCATTATTATCCACATTCTCCGTATCTTTCTGTGGCTGATAGAAAATCTTTGCAACTACGTATTCACCTTCCTTTTCATCTTCAACGGTTCCTAAATGATACTGATGCATGACCCAGTTCTGTTTATATGGTTTTGAACCCCCACTAGCAGAACCATAAAGAACCATTATCTTCTTGCACCCTAACTGTACTCCATTCTGCATAATTGCTTTTGTCTTGCCAGTCTTATGCCAACGCACATCCTTGGTCAAACCAGATTCTTTGCAGATCTTGCGACGTTTTCTTTGACCAGTAGTATACGCGTTTGTGGTCCTATAAAAGAAATGGACAGTGTTTCCATTTTTTGTAGCGCCTAAAATACAAGTCAAATGAGTTAAAAATCATAAAAATAGTTTAGTCAACTCGTAAGTCAACAATCACAAAGTTGACACTTGCACTCTACTCACCAGGAAGATCTTCAGGATGTTTGGAGCATATTCCTTCATCTACATCAAGTGTTGGGATAAATTCATCAATAAATTGGTGCGGTTTTTCAATCCCGGTACCACATTTGGCTGCCAGATGCTGTAAAAGCTCGACGTCAGTTGGTTCAAATTTCACACCAGCTGGGAGCCCAGGCCACTCAACTGAGACCTGCAAAGTGAAACATATACAATATGTAACCTTTTTATTTATTTTTTACTTATAATGGCTACAAAAAAGTTGGAATGATTTGTTAGATTCCTTACATCAGTGTTATCGATTCTGTGATTGCATTGTGGACATTCCCGAATTGCTCCACAGTCTTTGATTTGATGCACCAAAGGAAGACGACACGTTTTAACCTTTCTTGCAATAGCTCTACCATCAACAATCCAACTTCTACAATATTAAAAAGGTAGATTGCATTAGTAGCAAATACAACTTTTGTTAAGGAATAATATATGTTGGAATTAATCGTTAAGTTTTAATATTTTAAGGGGTTGATTTGAAAGTTTATTAGAATTAATATTAAGTTACGTAATAATAGTGAGTTTAATTGTTTTTGAATAAGGATGGATAAGCACATGTTATGTTTATCTATAAGTTCTAGTATTTGAGTTTGTTTAGGAGAAGGTAAAAGTTCTAGTATTTAAATAGGTTATTTGGTTCTTGTTTTTCATTCATTGAGTAATAAATATATCGTTCTTTTGTGTTCTGCAAAGTTTGTATCTTCTTTTGTTCTACACAAAGCATACTGTTAGTTTTTTTTGGTGCTATCAAGTTTTATTGAAGACCAGTTAATTCCATTAATATATGATTATATAGTGACACTCACTAAAGAGCTGTCATACTCCCTCCATTTATAAAAAATGCAGTTAACAAGGTGAATGGTTTAGTAAATGTGTGCACTATCAAGTATCAAACTTATGATATGATACTGTGGTAGGCTGGTAGCACTCATATCAAATGTCAAATGCAGCTTAACATATACAAAATTGAGTATGTATACTAATACAAGTAGTGTTAATATCTTGTAACTACTCTCAATGAGTAAATTTTGTGTTATGGGTGTTATTTGTCAGGTAAGTTTATAAATTTAATAATCTACAAGCAAGCTTCAAAATCCAAAAACTGCAAATTGTACTTAATCTGCACTTGGTTTTTTAAATATAAAAAATAAAGACAATTGGTTTTAATAAAATCCCATTTAATAAAGCAGTCAGTCCCCTTATAGAAATGAGGTAAACACACAATCATCTATTTTCCATACACCGGATATCTGAAATAAAAACCTAAACTATTAATACTGGATTCATTAGCCATATCACATACAGAGATAGAACCAACAACAGAGTTATAACGGAAATGAATGAATCAATCAATCAATCGAATTGACTAAACCCTGACAGAAATAAAAAGGGTTTTAACATGAATAACACAAAATAAATAAAAAGGAGTGAGTTACCTGGCCATTATTAATAATTAAATGGAAACTAGATTAGATCATTTAACATTTGACAGAAGGTGCAGGTGACGCCAATTTCCCCCTTTCTTCTTCTTCTTCTTCTCTACCGAAGCAAGTAATGTAATGTAGTGAGAAAGAGAGTGTGCGCGTGTTTGTTGTAAGCGCGTGAGACTGGATTAAGACATATATTGAGCGGGAAATTGTGGACGTTGCCTCTTCCGAACCTCAGCTTCGGTTACTGTTTTTGTTTGTTATTCGATTTTACATTTTATATTTATTTATATAACTAGACGAGTGGCCGCGCGATGCAGCGGGTCTTTGAACGCAGACCATATTAATCACGTAACAATTATGAGTGTTCATGGTTCGGTTTAAAACCTTGAAACCGTTTAAACCGGTCATCGGCTTGGTTTCACGGCTGGGTTGTTTACTTTCAGTCGTTTTTTTTACTTCCTTTATCCTTTCAAGTATCATATTTTGACTTAGTTGGAATTGAGGATACGGTTATATTAATAATCATTTTAAGCAAATTTTATTATCAAAGCTTAAACTCTTAAACCAAACCATAACCAGACCGTTAATAACAGTTTGGTTTTAATTTTTAATGGTTTAGTTTTCGGTTAAAAACAATCAAAACCGGCATTGAACACCTCTACGTAACATATCATTTTTTTTAATTTGAAAAAATTATAATAATATTATATACAAATTAAAGAGAATAAAATACTCGTTTTTATGGTTCAATATTTTTACAAAAATATTAACGTATGAAAAACTTATTGCCGTTTAAAAATCGTGGGTGAGAAGTTGGTTTAAAGTTGAAATTAAAACATGATATGGTTAAAGATGAGGAGGCAAACTTATAAGTTGAGTGAATTGTGTTTAAAAGACAAGTTTACTCTTAATTACACATGTACTTCATTCTTTAAGTGTTGTAAATTACTAAAAAATAGGTGTCTTAATTTATTCTTATTTAGTGTATTATATATAGTATAGATATTTGTGTTTATAAGATTACACCTACTTCTTTTCACTTTGACAATTAGTTAATCGTAAGTTGTAACAACTTTTTGTAAGACTGGGGGGTGTGGGGCTTCAACGGGGGCGCTAGAGCCCCTCCGCTCGCGCCCCCAGGCGCTAACACCACACCACCAGGGCGCTAGCGGGAAAAACAAGGCAGGCGTGAGCCGGTTAGCGGGAGAAGTGAGAGAGATGCACATCTTTTTATGTTTTTTGGACCGTTGGGGAGCCAAACAAACCAAAAAAAAAATATTTTTCCTACATAATTATACTCCATTTCACCCATTTTTATACCAAAACTTCAAACCTTCATCCAAAATCAATTCATCTTCTCAACCTTTTTAAAAAAAATGGCTGGAAATTGGTTCCCAAACCTTGATTCAGATCATCTTGACGACGATTTATGGTCGTCACCGCACCAACCGATGTTTTATTCGGAGCCGCAAGAATCATCCGGCTTTCAACAAAACCATGGAGGTGGTCTCTTATGACAAAAAGGAAAAAAGTCAAATGAGAGATTTGGACTTTCTTACTAAAGACTTCAGTAACCTAAATCCGGTCGATCAAATGCTAATGGAAAAGCAAAAGGAACGTATCCGAAAGAGGTTGATCGAAGAAGACCAAGCCGAAGAATAAGAAGAATGTTTCTTTTTAGTACTTTAATTTTTATTTTATTTTTTAGATATTAATGTGTTTTTTTAATAATTTATGAGTTTTTTTATTAATACGTTGTTTGTATATATTTATAAAAAAATAAAAAAAAAATTCGCTGGAGCCCCTACTGGAGCCCCTCCACACCAGGGGCCAGGGGCTCCAACACCCCCCTTATCCAGTTTCTCTCTCTGCCACACGTCATAATATTATTGGTTCTTGGCTCTTAAAGCCCCCACTAGAGTCCCACTAAAGCCCCCCCACACCCCTTAGTCTAATGATTTTGAATTTCTACGAGCAATGACAATGACAATGATAATGACAAGCCAAAACTTAGAAGTCAGAACATTTAAATCAGTGGACCAATACTTAAACATTTAAAGCATCATATAAATTCTTTTTTACTAGAAAATAAAATTATTCAAAGTAAATTGGCTATATTTATACTACTAACCAAAAGAACAGGAGGTGCGGAGCTCTCTAGTCTCTCCCACTCCATAAAAGGTCTGCCTTTGTCTACAAGAAACATATAAATTTGGATAACTTAAATTTAAATTACAAAAGAATTACACGGATTATTCTTGTGGTATCTTTAAATTCATATTACACTTTTGGTTCACATCCTTCGATTGTATATTTTAAGGGACATTTTATGGCATTTGAATGCAAAGTGAGCACAAATAGTGTTCTCAAAGCGTTAAAACTATTATAACTATAGAATGTATTTGTATTATGTTGAGTAAACAATGAAAACCAAATTGTAGAAAATAAGACGTATGAGTCGAAACCACAATATGAACATACCAAAGGAACTATCAATGTAATTCTTTTGATCTTAAGAATGTTTTGAACATTTAATTACTAATTGAGGATGTTAATTGACTGAAAATTCAAATCTTTCGACATGGGCATTTAGATATGGTACATGGTTCGTGATGATTAAAATTTTTTGTTTACGTGTTTTGAGATATTTGTGATATTAGATGTCACATGTTTGATTGCTCAAAACTAACTTCATACGTGTTTACTAATATCAAACCCGATCAGACTAATATCTCATATAATCTAGAAAATATAATAAAAATACTATTTTAAGTTGTTATGAGCTTATAAACTATCAAAATTTATAACTTAAAAGTGTAGTTCGGTTTTTGATAATTCAAAGGGTTTTTATATGAGTTGTTATGAGTATTTTATATAACCCTTAATTATTGTTATAATTAACGTTTTACCAAGCCTAAATCCGAACCTCTTATGTGTAAAACTAGAACCAACATTTGCCTGGAGAAAGACACAAAGCGTTAATGTTTGGTGGGACCAAGAAGTCAACTACTTCCCCAAGGAATGTCATGGACACCATAAAAAAAACTTAACCAAATTAGCCTCTCAACTTTTATCAAACTACAAAACAACCCCTCAACTATTCTTGAATCCAAATTTTTGTTTACCAACTTTTGGTTCTCTTAAATGCAACACAAGAATGAAGAAACTGGAATTTAAACACGCACATTCTTCTTTTCTTGGACCTCATTATTTATAAATTATTAATAAGCATTTATTACATTAATACCAATAATTGAGAGGGCCCTTGAACAGACATTTTTACATCATGCACATTCTTCTTTTATATCTTTATACCATTAACAGACCATAATTATTTTTATAAACAAAAAGAAAGCAGTAAAAGTCCTTAAATATGAGCAAAAATATCCAAATTTATAGACACAAAATATAACTAATTAAATAATAAACCCTACAACTTCTCCATTAAAAGCTAACACAAAGTCCTAATACTTTGCTTCTTCTTCTCCTGCTGCTGCTTCTTCTTAACTGTGTACAGATTCTATGTTCCAACCTCTTCTTCGACCGTTAACAACACTGATAAAAGCAGGAGAAAATACCTCTGCCGGTGTCTTCATTGGATGCTTTTGGTGTTGAGTCATCTGTTTTTGTGATTAAAGTGCTTGTACCAGGAGAATCAGGTGAAAAAACTGCATTTTGTGAAGCGAATATCCTAGGAGGGATAGCTGTTGGCCGCGGTTCTGCGGGTGAGATGGCAGACAAATAATTTTGTAGCATTTGTATTATTTGAGTGAAATTTGGCCGAGCATTCGGATCTTCTTTCCAACAAGACGTCACTATTAAAGCCAAATCCTCCGGCAGGTCATCAGCGCTCGGCCTCACATTCTACACAACAAAAACGACAGAATTCAAAAGAAATTTCAAACCATAATGATCAATTTAATAAGCCGACAATATTAATTTTGGTTCCTTTGTTACTTGACTGATTTACATATTTGACCAATACTCAAACACCTTACCTTTGACAAATGATGGTTTCTAATAACAAATAAAGATTAGTAGGAATAATGAGTTTTAAAATGTACCTTAAAAGCAGCTGCATAGGCTGCCTGAAGATTCGACATACCCTCAAAGGGTAACTTATTATGTATGAGCTCCCACAAAACAATTGCGAAACTGTAAGCATCAACCTTATGATTATAATGCTTCTTCTCACCCTGCCTTAGTGTTACAGTGCTGTAAAGCTACAACCACATAACAAATATTGGTTTTTCAATGCAGAATCGATATAAGAAAGCAATAAAAATGTAACATTTATTACAAATTGACCATACAAAAGTGATCAGTTACCTCCGGAGCCATCCACCGATATGTTCCGGTTTCTGCAGTCATCATCTCTGTTAATGATTCTTCTCTTGCCAAACCGAAATCAGCAAGTTTCACAACCTTGTGGTCCGCCGTTAGCAGCAAGTTCTCTGAAATATTATGAATTATATTAGTACGAATTAAGGCTTACAATTCATGATGTCAATGATTCCAACTCACCTGGTTTTAAATCACGGTGAATAATTCCATGTGCATGCAAGCATTCCATTGCACGCGCTATATCAAGTGCAAAACCTATAGCAACTCGCGTATCCAATCCCCGTGGCCTCATATTTACCAAGTACTTCCTTAACGTTCCGCCAGTAAGAAGCTCGGTTACTATGACCATAATCGGTTCCTTACACGCTCCGATAAACTGTAACCAATTACGTTTCATCATTTAACAAAAATGGACAACATCAGTTCGAGATCATATCAGTATATCAATACATTACCTTTACTAAGTTCTTGTGTTGTACTTTAGACAACATTGCAACTTCTCTCAAAAACCGCCCTTCAATCTTCGCAACATTATCCGGCGTATCGCCCTTGTTTACAATCTTAATCGCAACATTCTTGTTTTTATACCTGAAAAAAATGCACAAAATCAACAAAAAAAACATCAAATTCAGCTTTAATAACCTGCTAAACAAATGCAATTTCAGTAACTTATCAAGCAGGTGTATCAAATATTCAAATTCAAGAACATGATATTCAAATACTCAATTAATATACTAAAAAGATTGATAAAGTGAGCAACTTACTTGCCCTCATAGACCTTAGCATGTGCACCTTCACCAATCTTTGGACCGACAAAAAGAAGCTTAGGATCAATCAACCACTTGGGTTCCAAATTAAACTCACTGCCAGAATAAAACCCATTTCCAGATCCCATTTTACTGCAAAAACCTCGTTGAGGCTTTTTCACAAACACCTGGCAGGCAGTATTTTGACCCGGGAAAAAAGGATCAAAAACAAGTCCACGCGTTTCAGCGTCAAATGCGGAGGAGAATCATAATAATCAGCTGAAGTGAAGATCACAGACGCAATTAAAAAGTTGAGTTGAAATCAAACCACCCAGATGGATGCATTCAATCAAGATTATTATTATTATGATCGGCGGATATTAAAGGAGGAGAATTGGGGGGTCTGTGTCAGTGTGTGAGTTATTATTATTATTTCAAGTCATTAATAATAATTAAGTGAGAAAAAGGCTAAAGTGATGGCGTAAATAGGCAAGACTACGTGGCTTGCCTCTTCATTTATTTATTGGTCACAAACTCGTAATTTGATTGCTTAAACCTACTTTATAAAATCAAACAAATCTTATATTTCGGTATTCAGGTGAGTTTTTCTGAAGCGTAATATCAACCATTCATATTTATTTTAGATCTAGTTTATACATAAACATCATTAGAAGAAAGTCTACTATTGTGGAAAAACCGTTTTCAGTTAGGTTTCGAACATGAGACGATAAAAATCCCGAACCTTAACAGTCACCTTTAGGTTATTGAACCAGAACGTCAATTGCCATATTTTTAAATCAAAATTTATGTAGTAATGTCACTAATCTAGCCGAGATATGTGTGAGAACTCGAGATTGATTTGTTAAAAGTTTACACATGGCTAAACAAGTTTCTTATTTTTCTTATTTTTATTCTGTGTATCAAATATGTATCTACACAACATATGTTATAACATATAAAATTACAACTAACTTAAAATAATATTATAATATAGAATTATAACAAATAAAAGTATAAAAAAATAATTAAATAATATATGTTATGTTATATATAAAGTTTGCAACATATTATATAATAAAATAACTAGAAATTTATATTGATAAATAATTAAAAAATAATAAAGGATGAAAAGTCAAGCTTAAGAGATAACTAATGAGTCGAGCTCAAATGTTAAAAGTAAAGCTCGGATCTAGCACGTTTACGCTATTACACCTCTAGCTTAAGGGGGAGGGGTGGTGGATGTGGTGTGATCACTCATCACACACCCCACCCAATTATATTGTGCCACATCACCAACCCAAATTCCATCACATGTGATGGTTTTTTTACTAGGGGTGATGGTGTGGTGTGATGGTGTGTGATGGAATTTTTTATTTTTTTGTAACTTTAAAAATTAAAACAATATTTAATAGAACTTAAAAATAAAAACAATAGTTTAATAGAACATAATTAACTTAAAATTTAGAAATAAAAAATAAAAGTTACAACGAACGTCTACTCCTCGTCTGAATCCGGAAATTACAAACCTAAAGAACCTATATGCGCAACAAGATCCCATCTCAACCGATGATGAATATCTTCATCCCGCAAGTCTAATTGGACATCATCGGGAACGGGAACATAAGTCGGAGGATCCGGTACCCAATCTGGAGAAATTGCATTTCTATCTTCTTTTATTAACATATTGTGTAATATGATGCATGCATACACGTAGCTATAGATCGTGGGTTTTTTCATTGCACGAACCGGTCGACTGAGTATGCACCATCTACCCTTTAAAACACCGAAAGCTCTATCGACGTCTTTTCTTGCCGATTCTTGCAATTTGAACGCCTTTTCATTGGTCTCGACAGGAAATGAAAAGGCTTTCACAAAAACAGACCATTGCGGGTAGATACCGTCGACAAGATAGTAGCCATGTCTGTAATATCTCTCGTTGACAAAGTACGGACAAAAAGGTGCGGTGCCATCTGTTACGTTCTGAAACAACGGTGATGTGTACAGAACAGTGATGTCGTTGTTTGAGCCGGGAACACCAAAATAAAAATGCCAAATCCATAAATCAATTGACGCAACCGCTTCTAGTGAGATGGTCGGTCGTTTGATATCACCCCTAACATACGGCCCTCGCAACTCCCGTGGACAATTCCTCCATTCGATATGTGTACAATCGATGCTACCGAGCATCCCTGGAAAATGCCATCTAGCCTCGTGTGCGGCGTAAAGACGTGTAATGTCGTGTCTTGTTGGTTTTCGTAGAAACTCTTTGGCATACAATTTTATAATCGCGTTACAAAAGAATTGTAGACATTCACGTGAAGTTCTCTCAGACATTTGTAAGTATTCATCGAATTGGTCGGGTGGGTTACCTGTCGCTAGTTGACGAATAGCGTATGTGCATTTTTGAAGCGGCGTAAACTTCGTCTGCCTCTCGCGTCGTAAGATTCTTGAAACCATTCTTCGTTTGCTTCGACGTCGGCTACAATCTTTAAGAATAAAGATTTCGGCAAACGAAAGCGTTCCCTAAACGTCTCGTCATTGTATTTCGGCTTCTCCACAAAATAGTCGTTCATTAGCACGTCGTGGGCATGTATACGATCACGCTCCACCACCTTTTTCTTTGGACGGCTCGGGCCTTCAAGTTCTTTGTATAGCAACGGGAACCATTCGAGAATGTCATCGTCCGAAGACGAAGAGCTATTGTTGTGAATGAAGGGGAAGTTTGAGAGTGTTTTTGAGTTGGATTTGGTTTTGATTTGGATTTGGTTATGTTTTTGTTTAAATTTATATTGTTTTTTTTTATTATTTAAACCCCCCTCCAACGGCTATATCCCCACCCAACGGCTACATTCCTTCTTGGAAATCACCCCCACCAAGCGTGATGGCCATCACGCAAAAATCCGATTTCCGCGTGACCATAGGACCGGCGGCTGTGTGGCTTTCCTCATCACCCGTGACGGGGAGGCCACCACGCACCGCCCCGTCCGCTCTAAGAATGGCATATTGGTTGTATATAGGATCAAGTGAAAAGTTTTGAAAATTACATGTTTGTCTTTGTATATTTTACTTCATAAATATAACGCGATTATATGTGTTTGAAAGAGACAAATGATGTAGAAAACTAGAATTATGGATAAGAGAGAGCATGAAGTGGGGTTCGATTCAGAGGTCACATTATTTTAATCCTCCAGTAAGATACCTGAATCATGCACATGTGGATCGAATCATTATGTTGTTTGGATACCTAAAACTGTACGAACATCAACCTTTTTAAAAAACTAAAAGTTGTCCATGATAACCTTTGTAGGGTAAAATGCAAGAAAAATACAAGTCAATAAACAGAAAATGTCAATTTATGTGGTTTTATCAATGTGACATGTCTACGGATAGATTGAAGCTCACTTATTGTTCCATGCTATACGAAATTTTCTAGTTATACATATATTTGAATAACTTATTTGGGACTTACATATACGGAAATATCAAATTAAGACATTTATATTGAAAGAGACGTAATGCAATACTTAACTTTTTTTAATTTGGTCACGCGTCTTGACATTAAAGATGTTAAAGATCATAATTGCGTTTGTCCAGCTTGTTATCACACGTTAATGAGCGGATAGTGAGGGTTACTGGTCGGTTTTTAATTGAAAAAATATATAATAATAATAATAGTAGGACTATTTGATTGGACATCCTTTGCTTCTTCATAGTTGTGCTAATCATCTTAAACATATCTTGCTACTAATCGGTCCTAGTAATAAATTTATGATCGACTTGTTTACTTTATTTATAAATAAGATCCATCTCCACCCATAGTGTTTGGTTGATGTCTACAACCTTTGTCATTTCCGCCTTCATAACTACCGCATCCCTAAACAATTTTTGAATCTTCGATGATAGATCATATCAATTGGATGGTAACAACTAAAGAAACTCAAAATATTTAAATAAAATGTATTTTCGTCTTCTTTAATCATATCAGGTTTAAAATAATGTGGATTAAAAGTACAAAAGTTATAACGGTAAAGGATATCTATATAAATTCCTTATATCGGTAATTTTGATTTACAATACCGTATATTGAATATTAAAGTTAATATTATAATTGCTCGAATTTTTTTCTAAATATATTTATATATTCTCATTTCATTTGATGATGTACCTTATCACAGTTTTATATTTATTAAATTCTATACAAACCAGTAAACCACTGGCTTGTTGAATCAGTTTGTCATATAAAAATATCTAATAGTATTATAAATATTATATTATTATAATGATGTTTCAAAATTTGGCATGACCGAACATAAAAAAAAACGTTTCCTTAAACTCAAATCAAAGTTATAAAATGCGACGTAGCCAATTCCTCCTTCTCAAGCATTTCCATTATTTGGTGGTTGATTAAGATATACTAATACCGATAAGGGGTAATGAAAATAATTGTGATTGTATATTTAATATTGTTCAATAATAAGCAATATTATATTTGCAAAAGGAAGATATTTTTCATGAAATATATCTTTTAAGTGTCGGTAACTCGTGGTAAATTCTTTATCCTACATCATGTTTTCCAACGTAGTATCACCGATGTACCCTTTTATCAAGAAATTGACTAAGGAGGTGTTTGGGATTCCTTATTTTATCACTTTATAATTTTTCATTAAGTTAATAAGTTACAACATTATAACTTATAAAATTTGTCTTCCCACAATATAAGCAATTCCAAACACTTTATTACTTTTTAAAAAGTTAATCATTTATAAGTTGATGAAAATAAGGAATTTCAAACACCCTCTAAATCCGTTGTTGACAACCATGTATTTTATATTGTGATAACTAAATGTATACTAAATACTAACTTATAATTACCTTTGTGGACACAAATTGGTGACCTACTAAGACAAATTGTTATGGGCGCTAGCGCTACTCCACCTGAACATTTAGCACCGGTTAAACCATTACAACCAAAGCCAGATGAGCGCTAGTGGAGTAACGAGTAAAGGAGCTCAGGGTGGTGGACTAATTAAATCCAACCAATGAGAATCATCGTTTATATATTTAAAAAATCAAAATTATTATAAACTTAGTTAGTTAAAGCTCCTGCACTACACATGATTATGTGTTAATTAATGTCACACTGCACGCGTGACAGTAACGTAAGAACACTTTTGATTAACTAATTGTTTTACACTTATGTTGTGTAAGTATCCGTGAAAACTAAATTGTCTCATAATACAAAGGAGTGATCAGGACAAAACTAAGTGTGTCCTAACAACATAAACAAATCTTTTTGTCCCACGAGATTGGAAGGATTACAAAGTGTCGTAATAGATGATTACATACGACACGGCGTAATATATTTATTGACACATGTAGGACATAGTTTAGGAAGAAACATGAATGTTGATCAAAGAAGTTGTAAGTCTTTGAAGATATTGTTTTTCTCATGTGAATGATTAACTCAGGACAAAGAAAGAACAGAGATTCCAACATATAACAATAATAATTATTATTATACTGTACTTCCAATCAAAAACCAACACTCATATAGTCGTATTTATAATTTATTTAGCTCAACAACCACCAAATCAAAGAAATATGTTATGGTAATTTTATAATTTGACACTGACCCATTTTTTTTTATATACATGACTTCTAAATTTATTCATTTTGAACTATTGGAGATTAAACATAATCCTAACATACATATTAGATATGTATATGTATATGCTATGTGAATGTGTAACACGTCAATGTAAATGACAAATCATCTCCGACACATCGCTTATTAAGTCCCTAAGATTATGCGTAGTGCAGGAGCTACAAATGGGGGGAATTGCGACACGTGACGCCCAGTCAACAAAGGGTAAGTTTTTGTTTTGGGGTGTAATGGACTAATGGTGTTATAGCCTAATATATATCACACACACAATCAATTATAATAATAATAATAAGAAGAAGAAGAAAGAGAAGCATAATAGAAGAGTGACAAATAGTTGCCCCCCCCTAACGCCCCTAAAATCGCCGAAGGGGGCGGTGTTGTCGCCAATTCTCGCCGGAAATCGCCCGATGGTGACGCCCATTACACATAGCCTAACTAGGTTGTGATTGGTGCACCTTACAAATGACAACACGTGCCTGCCTCTCAAAGTCTCGAACCATAAATCAATACATAGTCTTTCTATGCCTCAAATCAAATAACATTAATTATAATTATATTCTTAATCCAAATAAAGTTGAATTAACTAGAATATGAACTGGTTTTCCTAAAACTAATTCGGTTTTGATTCAATCACACTTACAAAAGTTACACATTCGAGGAAGCTAATTCGATTCACTTGAAAAGAAGCCGAAATTCGATTTTATGAACACCTAGTTTCAAATGTTGGTTTGCCGATTAACATCCACGGTTTCTTGTTTTTAAATGACTTCATCTTAAATGTATATTATGTTTTATTTTAATTTTTAAATAATTATTGTTGCATGGATTCATGTTTCACCTTATCACAAACTCAAAATGCATTAAACATCTTCTTTTCAATCTTAACAAAATGCATTTTATGTGAGTATGCATACATGTTTAGGTTATAATAAAAAGTTTGTGTTTTTTTTGATTATAATAGGAAGCTGTGTTTTCTAGGAATCGGGTCAGGTTGGGAAAATGTGATAGCAGTCTATCACCAAGGTGCACAATAGGCCTGTTCACGAGCCGAGCCGAGCCCGAGCCAAGGCAAGCTCAACAGGGCCGGCTCTAGTGTGAAGAAACCCAAGCAGCAAAATTAGGCCTCCACATATTAAGGCCCCTAATTTTTGAATTACATATTAGATAAATTATGTGTTAAGCTTATGTTTTAATTAGACTTGGGTAATCCATTTTCCATTCCCTGTTTGAGGCTTTGAGCGGCGGTCAGTTTAGTAAACGAAGCGTTGAATTGAGTTTCAAAAATCAGAGCCGGTCCGTGAACAATGAAGCGGTAGTAATGGCGGTGTTCTCGGTCTTGGTTATTTAAACATTTTAATCGCTACCAAAACCGAATCATCGCGTCAAAATTGTTTTGTGTTTGTCGCATAGTCTCCCGGCCGGTGCATCGGATCTACACAATTAGGCTTTGGTACATGTAAAATTATTTGTATGCTTGTTGTATGTGTTGATAGTATTATGCGTGATTTGTACGCTTATATATTTGACGTGGTTGAGTTTGAATCTATTCACGAATGTTATTGGGACATGTTTAACCATCTGAGTGTGTGTATGTCCAATGATTTGGGTGTCTAACAGAGTTACTGAACTAAGAATCAAGATTTATGTTGATAGTATTCAAGTGTGGCTAACATGTTCCATTGTCTTTTATGGGTTTTTTTGGTGATTACAAAAGCTAGATGATGCTACAATCTAGAATTTTGTGTGATCTTGTTGTGTTTTTATGCATAATTCTAAACTAGAAAGTCCTGATTAGTTAGTAGCAACTAACAAGTTCCATCATCTTCCTTTAGTTCATTTGTTATTTTCGTACAGTCAACTATCGCTATTTGTGCTTTGGACTTTTATGTTTATTTTTGTATTTTGGTAAAGGCCCCCGTAAGATATGTCGCTTTAGGCCACAAAAGGCGTTGAGCCGGCCCTGAAGCTCAAGCTCGGCTCGATAATCAATCGAGCTGGCTCGGCTCGAGCTCGAGCTCTTAATCGAGCTAAAATTTTGAGCTCAAGCTCGGCTCGGTTTTAAATCGAGCCGAGCCCGAGCTCTTAATCGAGCTAAAAATTTGAGCTCAAGCCCGGCTTGGTTTTAAATCGAGTCGGCTCGGCTCGATTTGGCTCGAGTTTACCTGTAATAATAAAAATTATATGCAACCATCAAGCTAAACTAAATAAATATGACGTTAAGATCAACACCAACCAAATACTAACTAAATAAATACGTTTAATAACACCATCGAAAACAAAATATGTTCAACAAGTCTAAACCAAACCAAACCAAATACACAATTAAGCAGAGAAGTATTATCTATGAGCGACGGCCGATGGCGGAGGTGAATATGAGCGGCAGCCGGCGGCGGAGGTGAATATGAGCGGCTAGGGTTAGGGTGGAAAATGGAACGTATACTGATTATTGAGTGTGTGAACTATGAAGTCTCGTCTCTCAGTTACTCAGTATATGGAATTATGAATATGAACTATGGAGTGAGAAAAGAAATTGGGCTGGATTAAAGGAAATCCCATGTGTTAAAATAATTGGGCTCGATAATTATATGGTTGTATGTATATATATATATATAATAAATTAAAATAAAATAGTTCGAGCCAATCGAGCGAGCCTATCGAGCGAGCTCGAGTCGAGCCAGGGCTAGCTCAGTCTCGGCTCGTTTAGAAATCGAGTCGAGCTAGGCTCGGCTCGTTTATAATCGAGCCGATTTCGAGCGAGCTTTCTCCGTGCTTTTTTCAAGTAAGTTTCGAGCGAACTTCGAGGCATGAGCTTTTTGAACAGCCCTAGTGCACAATGCCACAATGGGCCAGTGATTTGGACCCGTCTGTTTGGGCTATCCCTGACCATTACAAATAAATAGAATATTATACTTTAATAATTTTTAACAATTTGTAAGTCAATAACTCATTATTGATGATGGATTATTAAATTTCTGTCACTTAGGTGACTGGCTTGGTAGAAGCTCACTTGGTGCAAGTAATAGTTTAACTAAAAATTGAAAAATGTTATATTATGCTATTGTTATTTGTTATGCTATGCCATTGTTATGTAGGCATATGGATACTTGCTAACTTTTAACTTAAAAACCTATAATAATTTTACTGAAAACACAATTACTCTATTATCTGATTTTTATAAATGAAAAATGTGAAAGGATGAATTTGATTGGTTGTAAACTAGTTTGCCACACCACCTTAAACCCCTTTGCCCGTGAATGCAATAGCACCCATGAGGGGCATTATATTATGGTGCCCTTCTTCTTCTATGCGTAACGGTTTGGCTAAACAAGAGTGGGTGAGATGGCATGGGGCGCAACCCCAATGCACGTGGTCTTATATTTCTTGGTGGGGATGCAAGCTCAATCTCTGTTCATAGAGTTATTGTAGAAAAATGATGTTAATGTGTAGTGTAATTTATTATTAAAAAAGAAAAGTAAAATTGTTATAAATTTTGACTGAGAGAAAATAAAAAATAGTTTACTTGTAATTGGCTATAAAAATATAAGTTATAAACACAAAATATATTATGATCAGATACCCAATTCATTGAGTATAAATAATTTAAAAATTGATTGAAAATATTAAAAATCAAACTAGTAATATACTTGGAAAATATATTATTGAAATATAGTTACTCAAACTTTGCTCGACTGTTTATACGATCAAGCAAAATACAAACAAGTTACAGGTTAAGCCATACTTGTGTGTTGAATTTCCTATCATCATACGTTGTTTGTCACCTTAACCCCAACGCTGAATATAATTGCTAAACACACAAAAACCACTATGTTATAGTAACCTCACCACCGCGACGGCGTGACCATTGCCACACCCTATGCTAGACTTATGCTACATATTGCAATTGGGATGGTAGAATTTTTTTTAAAGTTATGAAGAAACTAAATTTCAAAGGAATTAATAGCAATTACAATAAACAATTGTAATAGTTTTTTCTAATGGGAGTATGCGGTGCCATGGATGTGAAGAATATTGTCGTAAATGCAACTGGAAATCTTCATCCTCAACTAACATAAACTGAATTGAGGAAAAGAAATCAGATGAAAAAATATGTGGAAAAATGGAAGGTCCTACCGAGATTTGAACTCGGGTTACTGGATTCAGAGTCCAATGTCCTAACCACTAGACCATAGGACCTGTTTGCAATGTACTTAAGCATTAAATTACTAAAGTCATACAAAAAACCTAGCGAGATCTGAAATGGTGTTGCTCAGTTGCTGGATTCAAAGACCAATGCCTTAAACCACAAATAGGACAAAAATGTTTTAATGTTTAATAATTATAAGGTGAGATATACCTTTGTTTAATGAATCTTATCACCTATTAATTTGAGACTAAAAATATTAAAAATCTAATTTGAATTAGTGCTAATTAGAATTAAGTTATAATTTTACTGTTTTGTAAGGATTTCAATTTTCAATCCCTATCCTTTAGTCCTATATTTTACGAGTGAGCTGAGCTAACAAAAGTTTGCTCTCGATCACAACAATACTAGTCAAGTTGGATTGGCTTGTATATTTTCCAAATCGACTAAGATCATGGCTCGGTGATGTGACTTCTTTTTTGTTAATGATTTTATAGGTTATTTAACACAAGTATATAGTGACAACTTAACTATAGTATCATATTATACAATCCTCAAATAACATATATCAAACTAGTAATATACTTAGAAAATATATATTATGAAAATTTATTGACTCAGAACTTTGAAACCCTTGACCCATATAACCTCACCATTGTGAGTCTGACCATATTTATTCACACCCTATGCTAGACTTATGTTTCATATTGTAATTGTGATGGTAGAATTTTACAAAGATGCACTACAAGTTTGTGTGCAGAATAATGAGCATAATCATGATTAACATGAGGAAGATTGCAAAAAAGCAAAATGGAGTTGTGGAAAACAAAAGAAGGTCCATCTATTCGGATCGAAAAAAAGCAAAATCATATGAACTAGCACTTTACGCAATTTCTTTTAACGAAAGCATCAAGCAACATGAAGAAATGTAGAAGAAGCCCCAAGACAAGCTAATCTCACATAGATGAAATTAAACCATGTTTGTTTTTAGCCAAAAGTGCCCTAACAAAGATAAAAAGAAATAACTTCTATTAAAGTGCAGGTTCACATTTTATAAATCATTCTCTAGTTCAGCCATTGAACGTACGTTTACTGATCATCGTATACGTCTATTGAGGATATATCACGGTGAACTTGGCATTGGGTGAGTTCTGTAGCAAGTAACCTTCCGCACACGAAACATGTTTCAACGATTCAACCAACGACTCGCAACACTTAAAGTGACTCTGCATATAAAACGAACTATAATCCGCCTTCAAACTCTTCAAATCCTGAAACGGTGAACACCGATCCGCCAACACATCCGGAAAAAACGAGAGCAGATGAATAACAGACGGGTTGAAGAAACACCGGACCCCGGGCAGATTACTGGTAACCTGGGGGTTAGATAGCTGTTTCCCACGAGGGGTTAGACCCAGAGAAGATGGTTCTTCTGATAACCTGCAAAACAGACACCGTGAGCTTGTCACTGAGAAGGGGGGGTTCCTCCTTGTGACCACCCTCCGGCGTGAGAATCAGACTAGATTGCTCTTTAAATATAAGTGCATATTAAGAGATTGCTAGAGCAGATATCAGGTATAATATGATGATACAAGATAAGATATGATGGTCATACCATTTGTGGTATTTATAGCCGAAGGTAGGTTTCCAAGGAGGTGTGGCCGGCTGCAACAGTGTTCCTGTTCCACCAACAGTGGCCTACGCACGTGCCCTGCTGGTAGTTGGTGGGTAGGCAGCGGCTGATAGTGACCAGGCCTGCTGTGTACTATTCCTTTTCCACCAACTGCCGGCTACGCACGTGGTATGGCAGTAGTTGGTGAGTAGGCAGCGGCTAATAGTGACACAGTACAGGAGCATGCTGCTCGCCATACTGTTGTCAATAAGCTGTCGTATCTTTAGTCAGATCTTTTTCCCATACCCCGTCAGGTACAGTACAGAAGATCTTCCCGTATCGTACGGACTGGCTTATTTGGGCGGGAGTATTCCCCCTCCCGCCCTTGTGCGGGATTGTTCCCGGCTTTGCTCATTCCTTCAGGTGATACTGAGTGATTGAGAGCTAAGTGCCTTGTGCGTGTAGCCTTGCTGCGCGGGTGGCCTTCCCTGATGGCTTGTATCCAAGGCTGCGGGGACAGGCGGAGTCCTTCACCATTGGGAGGCATTTCCTGCGGGAACAGCTTGCGTACTGCGCGTAAGGACGTCACGTCTCTGAGCATGGTTGGTCCTGCGGATCCAGTTGGTTTCTGCGCAGACGTTCCTCTTCAAGGTGAGTCTTGCGGGTCCAACTGGGCTCTGCTGGGACCTACCTCTTCAAGTCCCCCCCAGTCCAATGTTCTTCTCATGAGTGTTTAATAAAGTGAGGTGAACTTTTGGACTTTAAGCAAAGGGTTTTGAAAAGGGTTTTTTAAGGTTTTCCATGGGGATTCTTCCCGCGGAAGTCCTTGTCACTTGCAGAAATTCCCGAGTTTCCTGCTTGGTCTTTGGGTATGATGCGGGTAGGTCTGTAACCTCCTCGCAAGTCAGGAGCGTTGAGTCCCACTTGTGTGGATTCTCCATGAGGTTTTGGTAGTTTTGAACATAGTGATCAATTATGTTAAAACCACCAATTCCATCCTGGAGCTTCAAACAACGTAGTTCTCGACGTTCCCGCTATGCGGGGATGTTATTTCCGTTTCCGCAAGCATTGCCCAGAAGATCCTTCTTGGTTTCAATTCCCAGCGGAGCGCTAGGTATGTGAAGGGTTTTGCCTTAACACTGTACCCGCGCTCGTCTTACGGTTACTTTACTTCCAAGGTATTCCTGGCGTCAATTCCCTGCGGGTGCTAGGTATGTGAAGGGTTCTGCCTTTACACTGTACCCGCACCCGTCTTATAGTTACTTGGTTGCCGAGGTATACTTGGCTTCAATTCCCTGCGGGTGCTAGGTATGTGAAGGGTTTTGCCTTAACACTGTACCCGCATCCGTCTTACGGTTACTTGTTTGCCAAGGTTTACTTGGCTTCAATTCCCTGCGGGTGCTAGGTATGTGAAGGGTTTTGCCTTAACACTGTACCCGCATCCGTCTTACGGTTACTTGTTTGCCAAGGTTTTCTTGGCTTCAATTCCCTGCGGGTGCTAGGTATGTGAAGGGTTTTGCCTTAACACTGTACCCGCATCCGTCTTACGGTTACTTGTTTGCCAAGGTTTTCTTGGCTTCAATTCCCTGCGGGTGCTAGGTATGTGAAGGGTTTTGCCTTAACACTGTACCCGCATCCGTCTTACGGTTACTTGTTTGCCAAGGTAAGGGGTATTTTCCCGCTTACTTTTTTGAATTTTGAATTTTGAAATTCGAAGAGTTGGTGGAAAGATAAGAACAGTCCAAACCTCTGAAACGTCGTGCGACGGTTTCTTCTGACTGTGTCAGGACGTGCAGGAAGTTATGGTGACGTGACAGTACATGGTCATTCCAGACGCTTTTTCAGGCGCGTGGGCGCGATTTTTCGGGCGCGTGGCCGCGAAATTAATGGTATGCGTCCTGTCAACAGCTGTTGCCAGCTTGCTTTTTGCCACGTGTCATAGTTTCATTGCACCTTCGTTTTCTCTCTCTTCCGCATTAATTTCATCGCATTAATTGCGATTAGTATATAAAGGGGGAGAGGGTTCTTTGTAATCCACACTTTCACTCTTCTCTTCATCTTCTTTGCGATTTCCGGCGAATACTCACCTTTTCAGGCAAGCATTCTCCCGAAATCGTTTTCTTCTTCTTTTACAAGATGTCTCGTGATCTCGAATCTACAGCCGATGACAAGAGTACTGCTGGCGAGTGCCAGTGTGCTCTGCCTGGCGATCTGTATCGGTACGTCGTCAGGAAGTTCATGCTCGAGTCTCTCGAGCCTGAGTTTCCTGAACCCCATCAGACGGTGTACGATGCCCCCAGAGGCAAGATCGGGGTTTATGCTGCATTCTTTGTTTATGGGAATCTTAGGTTCCCATTGACAAAGTTTGTTTACCGTGTCCTTGAGAGGCACGGTGTTCATTTGACCGAGTTGCACCCCATGGCGATTGCCAAGATTCGCCACTTTGAGTGGGTGTGCCGGATTTTGGGCATTGAGCCCTATGTTGACCGCCTGATGACCTTCTACACTTGGAGGTGCATCCAGGGGTGGTACACGTTGATAACCCGGATCAAGGGTTTGAAGATTTGCGTAACCGAGCGCAGTCTTCGCGCGTGGAAGCGGGAGTTCTTCTACATCTCCGCTCGCGCCATCCCCCTTGCCATGAAGTTTAAGAATGGGCAAGTACTTCCCAGCCTTCACGCCTCCAACTACGAGGAGGCGGAATGGTTTTCGAAGATATCCCGAGTCCAATTTCCGGTTTACCGGTTTGCGGAGTCCGGGATGGTGATGCTGGGGATGAGCCGGGTGTGGAAGGCTGCGGATGCGCATAAGATCCCAATCGTCCTCGAATACGGTTCGAACTCTGTTCCTTACGGTATGCTTTGTTTCTTTTTGTTGATTTTGAATTTCTTCTAACTTCTTTCCTGTTTATTTCAGAGGGGAACGACTTGCAGTCGCTCCTGAACCCGCGGGAGGCTGACGGTCCCGCTCGGATGGGTACTCGCGCTCTAGACGAGAACGAGTTGCCCATCCTAGAACAAACGGCGGATCGGTTCGTGGAGGTCTATCCGCTAGGCCATGAGATCCTTAGCGCCCGTCGGCCAGGTAAGGCGCTATTCGACCCTCGACCCCTCAATGTTGAAACCTCTGCTGGAATTCCTCTAATCGTATGTTCTGATGAGGAATCCGCAGATGGTCCTCCGTTGGTGCGGAAGAAGAAGGCTGCCGGCGGGAAGGGGAAGGAGAAGGTGGCCTCCACTGCCGATCCAGCCGCCTCGGTCTGACTCGGAGACCGAGAGCGAAGAGGTGGCGGGGAATCCCGGTGGTGATAAGATCACCATTCCGGAGGCTGTGACAACTGTCACCGAAGAGCCCAGGATGACGACGGTGACCGGCGTGAGGAGGCCGGCTCCATCGGGTTCGTCCCCGCCTCTCCGTACCTTTAGGCTCAAGAAAACCCGTAAGTACAAACTTCCTTTATCTTTAGCTTCATAGTTTAATGTCGTTTAACACTTATCTTCTTTACGCAGGTGTGGATGTTGACGCATTCCAGGGTGGAGCGCAGAGGAGTACCTCTCCGCCAATGACGGTAGGCTTGGTCAGCCTACCTGAGGCGTCGACCCAGGCGCCTGCGCCTGCTTCCGCTGGTTCAGTTGCTCACTCCTTTGAGCCGACTGTTCCAGCTGTGATGACGTCACCGCCGGCTGTGAGTGCTATTTTTACAGCATCCAGGGTGGAGCGCAGAGGAGTACCTCTCCGCCAATGACGGTAGGCTTGGTCAGCCTACCTGAGGCGTCGACCCAGGCGCCTGCGCCTGCTTCCGCTGGTTCAGTTGCTCACTCCTTTGAGCCGACTGTTCCAGCTGTGATGACGTCACCGCCGGCTGTGAGTGCTATTTTTACAGCATCCTTCACCGAGCCGGCGGTTACTATTGCTGCGGATTCCGCGGCGGCGACCTCGGCGGCTGCTACCATGCCCCCGTCATCGGCAACGACGGCCGATCCATCAGGTACGCATGGGGCTTCTCGCCAATCTCTGCCACCTTCCCATCTGCCTGACCTCTTGGATGGATTTCCCTTGGGTTCAGGTGATGGGTTCGGCGGCTATCGGCCTGTTATTGACCCTACAGGTGCGTAGGGTTCTTTTGGCCCTTTTCATATTTTTTCTTATCATCTTTTCCTAACTGCTTTATGTTTTTTGCAGTGTCGGATTCCAATGAAGTGTATGTTCCACGATGGAACATTCGCCGAGGAACAACCCTTCGCACCCCTGTGGAGTGCGTGGAGTGGGCTCGTCACGCTGCTCCTAGTGGTGCGTTGGGGGAAGCCATGGCTAGCTACCAGGAGGGTAGGCTAAGCAATGAGCTTCGGGTTCTCCTGCCCCGGATGCAGCCGCGCGTCGAGCTGCTTTGTCGTGAAAACGACAAGTTAAAAGCAGCTCGCGTTAAAGAAGTAGCTCAGGCGCGGGCTGTCCGGGAGGAGAACTAAAAACTTACCGCAGTGGCTGCGGAGAAGGAGAAGGCCTTCAAGGCCCTCGAGGTTGAAGTTCAGGCTCGACTTGAGGCCCGTTCCAAGGCTGCCCAAGCTGTTAATGAACAGCTTCGGCTGGCTAAGGAAACTGCAAGGAACGCAACCGAGAGGGCCACCAAGGCTGAAGCTGTTGCTGAGCCTCTACGCGTGGAGAATGAGGAGCTTAAAGCCAAATTAGAGGCTCTCCAGCAGGCTCATGATGCCTTGGCGATGGAAGACGCCAAAAAGCTCCAAGAAATCCTGGACCAGAGGGGGGTGCTTGACCATGCTGAGCGTAAGCTAAAGGGCGTCGAAGAGGCTGCGGCTAAAGAAGTGTTGCTTGCCAACCTCAACAAGAGTGAAGCCGATCGCGCCCGTAACGAAGCTCAAGCTGCCCTCCAAGAAGCCCTGGTTGCCAAGGAATGGCTTCTTCGAGAAGCGTTGTCTCAGGTAAGCTTTTCTTGTCTTTACGCTTTTCTTTGTAAATAGAAAAGGTTTTCACTTGTATATTTTCTTTTGTAGGTTGTGCATCGAGTCTTCGCTGAGACGTCGTATGACGATACTATGAGCGTAGCCCTCAACGCTTCTCACGAGGATGGGGAAAAGGTCGGCTTCCTGCTTGGTCTAGGGTTCGTTGAGAAAGGCATCCTGCCTTCCAACTTCCCTTTGTATAATGTTGATACTGAAGCTGTTTACGACCAAGCAGTGAATCAGTATGCCGCCTTCCCGCATCCGGTGGTGGAGAAGGTGAACCAAGTTGCTACTGCTGATGATGGGCTAGCTATCCTTAAAGCTTTCCTTGAACTGCCACGATCTACTGATGGTGCTGGTCCAAGTGGAAGTGGCCCTGAAGCCTGATCCTAAAGATCCCTTCCCACTGCTAGGATATATTTAGCTTGTATAGATTTTTTTTTTGTAGGCGGGTAGTTACCCGGCCATTCTTGTAATGAATATTTATGAAATATAAATCTTTGTGCGGGTAAGACCGCTACTTTCTCTGGATTCCTTGCTTTATAAACGTTATATGACTTGCATACTTTAGTTTAAATTAGCAATTTTCCAAGTGTAGAATAAGTTAACCTTTGAACGTGGTAGATAATAGGTTGAAGTTTTGCTTCCTCTTTCGTGATTGTGCGGGTAGGACCGTCACTTGCACTTAGTAGGATGGCTAAACTTTACCTGCGTCTAACCTGCGTGTAGATTTTCCTCATCTTTTCTGAGGATAAGTTAACCTTTGAACGTGGTAGATAATAGGTGTGAAGTTTTGCTTCCTCTTTCGTGATTGTGCGGGTAGGACCGTCACTTGCACTTAGTAGGATGGCTAAACTTTACCCATATCTGACCTGCGTGTAGGTTTTCCTCATCCTTTTTGAGGATAAGTTAACCTTTGAACGTGGTAGATAATAGGCGTGAAGTTTTGCTTCCTCTTTCGTGATTGTGCGGGTAGGACCGTCACTTGCACTTAGTAGGATGGCTAAACTTTACCCATATCTGACCTGCGTGTAGGTTTTCCTCATGCTTTTTGAGGATAAGTTAACCTTTGAACGTGGTAGATAATAGGTGTGAAGTTTTGCTTCCTCTTTCGTGATTGTGCGGGTAGGACCGTCACTTGCACTTAGTAGGATGGCTAAACTTTACCTTTATCTGACCTGCGTGTAGGTTTTCCTCATCCTTTTGTTAGAAATTCTGTTTTGAACCGTTCGACGCGCGGTTGTCAATAGGTTAGTGATCAGTTCCCTTTTTCATGATTCATGCGGATAGACCGGCACTTTCATTTAATGGGAGGACTGAACTTTTCCCCTTCAACTGATCTGCGTGAAGGTTTGTCGTTTTTTGGGTTTATGCGGGTTTTGCCGCCTTCCCCACGCAACGACTTTCCACGTATTTATGCGGTGAAAACCGGCATATCCGTGTTGAATAAATTAACCGTTCGACGCGCGGTTGTCAATAGGTTAGTGTTCAGTTCCCTTTTTCATGATTCATGCGGATAGACCGGCACTTTCATTTAATGGGAGGACTGAACTTTTCCCCTTCAACTGATCTGCGTGAAGGTTTGTCGTTTTTTGGGTTTATGCGGGTTTTGCCGCCTTCCCCACGCAACGACTTTCCACGTATTTATGCGGTGAAAACCGGCATATCCGTGTTGAATAAATTAACCGTTCGACGCGCGGTTGTCAATAGGTTAGTGTTCAGTTCCCTTTTTCATGATTCATGCGGATAGACCGGCACTTTCATTTAATGGGAGGACTGAACTTTTCCCCTTCAACTGATCTGCGTGAAGGTTTGTCGTTTTTTGGGTTTATGCGGGTTTTGCCGCCTTCCCCACGCAACGACTTTCCACGTATTTATGCGGTGAAAACCGGCATATCCGTGTTGAATAAATTAACCGTTCGACGCGCGGTTGTCAATAGGTTAGTGTTCAGTTCCCTTTTTCATGATTCATGCGGATAGACCGGCACTTTCAGTTAGTGGGATGACTGAACTTTTCCCCTTCAACTGACATGCGTGAAGGTTTGTCGTTTTTTGGGTTTATGCGGGTTTTGCCGCCTTCCCCACGCAACGACTCACACTTATGTATGCGGTGAAAACCGGCATCAGTGTTGATAGTTCATAAAGTATAAATGTAAAATCATCAGCGTCGATGTTTTAAGGAGAATCATTTCCATTAGAAGTGGCTCTTGGCCTTTTCTTTACATATTTGGAATTGATTTACATGCAAACTATGTAATTGAGCTCCCTTTCATGTTGGGATGGGAGTGCCATCGAGCCGATACGCACCTGGTTCGGGATCTCGTTCTTTACGCAGCATGTAGTCTCCACATTGAAGCTGGAATTTTATTCGTGTTTTCCCCAGCTGGGGTTCTACACGCATCAGCCTGCTCAGCGTTCATTGCGCCACGAGGTGCGCGAGCGTCCCATCTCTGACAAATGCTTCGACCATGTCCTTTACGTCTATGCATTCTTCGGTGTTGTGGCCTTTTGTCCTGTGAAAGTCACAGTATTTGCTCCGATCAGCATTGTGACGATGTCGGATTATTTGAGGCTTTGGCCATGGGAGCTCCTCGGTGGCGAATATCTCGGTGACGCTTTTGGTGAGCGGCGTCCATCTGGAGTTCTTGTTTGACTGTACGTTATCCCTTCCGCCTAACCGATGCTGCAAGCCGGATGAGGTGTCAAAGTTTACCCTTGACTGCCAAATGCCTAGCTTCCGCTTTTTGTTTAATCGGGCGGTAAGGATGTTGTCTTCTCTTGTTTTCTGGGTGTAGAGGTTTGTGCTCTGTGGGAGATCTCTACCCAGTTGCTTCTCCGTTTCCGCAAAGCGTTTAGCTGCTGTCATGATGGCATCCCATGTGGATGGCATGCCATCTTTACCCGTTAAGGTGCGGATGAGCTCTGGGTCGTTCGCGCCCTGGATAAAGGCAGCGCGAACAAGATCTTCGCTGATATTACCCAGACTTAGCTTCTTCGAGTTGAAGCGAGTGATGAAGTCCAGCAAAGATTCATCTTTTTCTCGAATGCACTTGAGGATTGTCCATTGCTCCTCGGTATACTTTCGTTGTTGGCTGAAGTGTTGGCTAAACTTCTGTTGGAAGTCTGCCCAGTCGTAGATGTGGTTGACCGGTAGACGATCGAACCACGCTCTAGCAGCCCCGACAAGCGTCATTTGGAACATGTAACACCACGTGGGTTCCGTCCAACTACTGACGGTTGCCCCCGCTATGAATCTGTTCAAATGATCATCTGGGTCGGATATACCATCATATGTGCCTATGCTGGACATTTGTTTGGCACTTTTTGGGGCAATTGCTTCTGCAATGTCCCTTGCAAATTTGGACGTTCCTGCATTTGCAACATTTGGTCTGAATGTTTTGGAGAAGTCACGTGGACTTCCACCTGTGTTTTTTGGTTTGTAGGCTTCTCCAAAATGCCTTCTCGGTTGGGAGTCCGTTTCCTTACGCTTCCCTTTTGCCCTATGGCGAGGGTTCGCGTCGGAGTCGGACTCCGAGTCATCGTCCCAGTTTTCTTCGAATTCGTCAGCCTGTTGGACGGAACGCAAGCGTTCGTCCAACTCAGCTTGGAATTCCTTTTGACGTGCCTCCGCCCATGCCTTAACCTCATCGAGTGTTTGGCGGGGGAGTCTTGTTCGTTTCTCTAACTGGGTATCGGTGAATCCCAGTGAGCGATTATTTACTGCACTTGCCCCAGCTTGGGTAACTGGGGTAGTGTTCGTAAAATTTACTTCACTTGCCCCGGCTTGGGTAGCCGGGGTAGTGTTTGTAAAAACTGTGTTGCCGGTATTCCCCCCAGTAGCTGGGGTTGTGGTTACCGGAGTTTCTTTAACCATCTTAGAAGTTTGAAAAAACTGGAGAAAAATGTTCTAGCTTTATGCACGGATGGCGCCAATGAAGAAACACTAACCGGACCCCGGGCAGATTACTGGTAACCTGGGGGTTAGATAGCTGTTTCCCACGAGGGGTTAGACCCAGAGAAGATGGTTCTTCTGATAACCTGCAAAACAGACACCGTGAGCTTGTCACTGAGAAGGGGGGGTTCCTCCTTGTGACCACCCTCCAGCGTGAGAATCAGACTAGATTGCTCTTTAAATATAAGTGTATATTAAGAGATTGCTAGAGCAGATATCAGGTATAATATGATGATACAAGATAAGATATGATGGTCATACCATTTGTGGTATTTATAGCCGAAGGTAGGTTTCCAAGGAGGTGTGGCCGGCTGCAACAGTGTTCCTGTTCCACCAACAGTGGCCTACGCACGTGCCCTGCTGGTAGTTGGTGGGTAGGCAGCGGCTGATAGTGACCAGGCCTGCTGTGTACTATTCCTTTTCCACAAACTGCCGGCTACGCACGTGGTATGGCAGTAGTTGGTGAGTAGGCAGCGGCTAATAGTGACACAGTACAGGAGCATACTGCTCACCATACTGTTGTCAATAAGCTGTCGTATCTTTAGTCAGATCTTTTTCCCATACCTCGTCAGGTACAGTACAGAAGATCTTCCCGTATCGTACGGACTGGCTTATTTGGGCGGGAGTATTCCCCCTCCCGCCCTTGTGCGGGATTGTTCCCGGCTTTGCTCATTCCTTCAGGTGACACTGAGTGATTGAGAGCTAAGTGCCTTGTGCGTGTAGCCTTGCTGCGCGGGTGGCCTTCCCTGATGGCTTGTATCCGAGGCTGCGGGGACAGGCGGAGTCCTTCACCATTGGGAGGCATTTCCTGCGGGAACAGCTTGCGTACTGCGCGTAAGGACGTCACGTCTCTGAGCATGGTTGGTCCTGCGGATCCAGTTGGTTTCTGCGCAGACGTTCCTCTTCAAGGTGAGTCTTGCGGGTCCAACTGGGCTCTGCTGGGACCTACCTCTTCACGGGTAAATGATAACCGACTTCGCATTGCATAAAGCATTAAAAATCATCATCAAATCCTCAAACATTATTCTCACTTGATCAACTCTGCAAGAACCTTCTAACCGGATATCCGCCGTGTCAAGAACCGGAAGACCACCATGTGTCTCCAACCGCGGTAACTTGGACCCCTCGAACTCAAAGCATTTAAGGTACGTGACATGATCATCGGCCAATTCGTCTCTTTACTAGTCTCTTTAATACTAACGTCGAGTTCTTCAACACCTTGTTTCAAGGCGTAATCGAAAACCTTTTTTAAGATCTTGTTGCTGCATATTCTGTCGCGTTTGAAGGTTAGTTTCTTCACTTTAGCTGATCTTGGAACAGATAACGCACCATAAACGAACTTATCGAAGACTTTGAGATATTTAAATCTACGGGAGTTGAAGTTGAGAACAGGAACATGAGTCCATTTAGAAGACCATGCTTTCGACAACGACGAGGTTTGAAAGGCGTGTTTGGTGTCAAGAGAAGAAAGAATACGAATCTGCAGGTCTTCCGGTAATGTCGAAAGCCGATTCTCCATTGTTGTTGTCGCGTTTGGTTGTTTACGTGATCGTTTGATCGCCATTGTTGTTGTAGTGTAATTATGGGATTAGGTTATTAGGATCGGTGGTCTCATAAAGGGGTTTAAATGTTTAAAGTCGGTGATGTTTGGTAAGTTATTTACATATTAACTTACCGACTTAGAGCATTCTCGACATGGTTCCTATATTCATGTGAGATGATTTTGTAAGTGATATGGTATGGTTATGAGTAGTTGTAAGTAGATGCAGTGGCAGACATACTTATTAGTGGAGGGTGTCCCCCGTCCCCTGTGAAAAAAAAAATTAGTGTTAATATACCGAAAAATTCCCGACCAACCCCTGTAAAATTTTGACCCCGACCCCTGTGAAATTTTGAAGCCGAACCCTGTAAATTTCAAGACGACTCCCATGAGATTTTGAGACTAACCGTAATAAAAAACAATGAAAATTATATATATATAATTATATAAACGTTATATAAACAATTTTTCCTATTAATATCAATAAGTCCATTAGTCTAATATCTAATCCAATTTTAAGCTCAAGACCCAACTCAAACCCTACTCAACTTTTAGCCCAATATAAACAAAAATACGACTTTGTATTTTACTTGCACTTGATGTTGCATATTCTAGACGTCAAAAACTCATTGTCTCAATGTCTTCAAAGGAAAGAACAAGATTTGGTGAACGCAAGTTCATTGGTTTCTTCAACCAAGCGGTAACTTGAAGACTTTAGGTTGGAGGGGTATAACAAGTTTGTTGAGAAGGTTAGCTCTTTTTGTGAAAAACATGATATTCTAGAGGTAAAGATGGATGATGACTACATTAACATACTAACGCCAAGAAAAAAGACAAACATGAAAAATCGCCACTATTATGAATATGATTGCTTTAATTCGGTTCTAGATTTGCAAATTCAAGAGTTTGGGGACCGTTTTAACGAGGTAGCATCCGACTTACTTGTTTCTTTGAGTTGTTTAACCCCTTGTGATAATTTTCAGGCATTTTCTATTCCAAAATATTACAATTAGTCGAGTTGTACCCATATGAATTTGATGAAAGTGATAAACGAAGACTCCCGGTTGAACTCGCGACATACATCGATAATTTGAAAGGAGATAAACGATTTAAAAACAAGAATGGTATAGCAAGTCTTGTTCAATTGATGGTTCGAACAAAGAAACACCATTCATTTGCATTGGTGTATCGTTTATTAAAGTTAGCTCTCGTATTACCCGTCGCAACCGCAACCGTTGAAAGATCCTTTTCGGCGATGAAGTATATGAAGTCCAATTTGCGTAATCGAATGGGTGATGAAAATTTAATCGACAGTTGTATTTGTTACATTGAGAAAGACTTGCTTATCAATGTTAAAGTAGATGATGTAATAGTTATATTTCAAAAAAATGAAAACTCGTAGAGAACAACTTTAATGTATTTGTTATCTAATATTTTGTTTGGTAATCCTTTTCTTTTATATATATGACCCAACTCAACCCGACCCGATTCGACCCGACAATTGTATTAGTACCGACCATAAAAATTCTCGACCCCCTGTGAGAAAATTTCCTAGATCTGCCACTGAGTAGATGAGAGAGAAAATGTTACATGATAAAGTAAAATTTAGAGTTTCACTGTTCATACCATATAATATTTTAATATTTTTTAAAAGTTGTTGTCAGTGAAAGAGAGAGAAAAGATAACGATAAAGATAAAATAAAGTATTATTCAATCAAACAAGAGAGAGAAAATACAGTAATTTTTAATATAACTATATGATATATTAATATATGGTATATTGGGGGTTGGGGGGGGGGGGCTCGGAATGCTCTTAACGTGTTTTTTTCTGTTATAACTAATTCATTAAAATTATGAAGTAACAAAATACTTTCAAAATTCAAAACATTAAAATTGTTAAGTAACGTAATTTTCAAATATTTTTCTTTTGGTCTCTCAATTTTCTTTATAAATTTAGATGGTGTTTGAGATTTCTTTTTAAAGCCTACTTTTGCGTTTTTAACTTTTAAAAAAAGTAAAAGGAGGCTATAAAGTGTTTGGTAGTGGAAGTTGAGCGGTGTAACATCCCTAAAATTTCGATCCAGATTTGACAACTTAGGAAAGTTAAGGGATCGAAAATAATATATAAACAAGTCATGAGAAAACATTAAATAAGGAAATATAAGAAAAATAAGGAAATAAAAATATTTCCTAAGTTAAGTCCTCTTACATGAAGAAAACTCCATCCCGCATGGAAAGATGTAAGAAAGTGGAAGACTTACACTTGGGTATAAGTAAGGGAAATGAAATCCATCCCACATGAAAAGTGGTAAAGAAATGGAAGCTCTTTATAAGGAAGATATTTTCCATGGTTATATTCTTTTATGAATATCATGCACCAAGTGGTCCTAGCGGAGGGTGATGGTCGAGTATTTTGTATATATATTAGTGTATTAATTATGTAGTTTTATTGAGTATATTGTTAGAACTTTGGTACTTCATACGTGCTTTTGTATTTCAGGTAATTGATCGTTAAAGATGCTAAATGCGAGACCTGTACGAGCATGGAATGATATCTCGGGAAGACCGAAGCATGATTTGATGTCTTGGGAAGTGTTACAAGGATTCGAGAAGAGTATGGATGAGAAATCATAAGCCAATGCTAAAACTGAACAAGATGGGTTGACAAAATGCGACCTTGAAGTAAAACGAGCATATCCTGAGCTAGAAAATGAGTTACGGGAGCCATAATATATGAATTTTGGGTTCCTCGACGAGAGGAATCCAAATATGAGATTTTCTTAGGTCGTCGTATGCGACGGGTAGGGTCTATGGCCATCGCGATACGCGATGGTCCTAAAAAAACGTGAAAAAACGGATTTTCACCTATATCTTCTATTTTCCGAACCCTAATCAGGATTGAGGACCAGCAGAGCTATTAGGCGATTTTGGGTGAATTCCAGGGCTACCAATCATCTCTTGATCAATCATAATGGCCTTCCTCATCATAATTGAAGATCTATCGGTGACGATGCTCGACTAGTCTTCTCCGAATCATACCTGGGATGTAAAGTTTATAACAATTTCAGTTTCCTCATGTGACTAAGAACATTTATGTATAACTGTTTATGGTTAATATATGATTATTGATGTTTAGTATTTCTGTGTGTTCAATCGGTTTAGGTTTACGTTGATCTGAACGATTAGTTACCAGTTGCTATAATAATTGATCATAGGGTTGTTTGATTAGGTTGAAAACGACAAAGCATATAATTGCCCTTAACTGAGTCACACTGGAGGACCGTTTGATAACCAGTGCCGTGCGTAAAGCAATTATTGTTGCCTAAGGTTTTGTATAGTTGATCAGTCTGTAGTTAACCGTTAATGATTAATCTGTTAGGTTGCATGAGATTACTGTAAGTTACCTACTTGAAGTCCCGGGTGTGATTTGTTTTGTTAATTGATTGAAACTCGTTTACTTGTTTGTTTGCTTAATTCTCTAAATTCACTTTAATTGCTTGTGTGATCAGCACTAAAAACCAGTCACTTCATAATTAGAAATCTGTTACACGAATACATTGACCACATACTCCTGGTGGATACGATACCTTACTTATCCTATCTATATAGTTTAACTAGGTTTTTGATTGACTCAAACTACGGTTATCAAAATGGCGCTGTTGCCGGAGAGTTAGTGCGCTTAGTGTTTTTCGTGTTATTTGATTTTTGTGTTTAATTTTAATTTTAGTTTTAATTTCGTTTTCAATTTTTAGTTTAAATTTTATTTTTCTGTATTTTACGCGGGTTGTGTTAGTTGTGCAGATTACAGGTTTATGCACACCCGCCATTCGGGCCGACAGTCTCCGTTAATTTACAAGCCTGAAATAGTTAGCTCGGCAGAACCGAGTACAAAACATAAATTCAGAAATGGCAGACCAGAACCAGAACCAACACGAAAACCAGAACTAGAACAATGACCAGAACCAAGACCCACTCCCACAAACTAACGCGTTTCACCCAACCAACATGTAACATTCGTCAATTTTCGGACCCGAAAACCCGACTCGTTTAAATTCTTTTATTATTATTTATTTATTTGATTTTAGTTATAAGATTGTGCAAAATCCACCCCTAGCTAACATTTATCCACTCGTGTACCCAATCATAAAGTTTAGGGACCAAATTGCAAAAATTATCCAAAACCTTCTCTCCTTCTTTCCCGTCACCGTCGTCGCCCCCTTGCCTTCTTGACTCGTAATCCACGTCGGAAATCACGGAATTGACTTCGTATAAACGTTAAGTGACCAAAAACGCGTCCAAATCATACCTTAATTGTGTTAATCAACAACCAATTGACAACTATAACTCGTTTAACGAACCGTGACCCACTTGATCCCTAAAACCTATAAATACTGGTCTTTAATGCAATTAAATGGACACACACCATCCTCTTCCCCTCGCCGTCATAACCCCTCAAATCAATTGCTTTAATCTCGTCGTTTTCTTGTCTGTTCGTCATCAAACCCGCCGGCCGAGTTTTGCTCTTGTTCACCCACGTCTAATCTTCGTTAGAAGTAATTAAATACATTGTTAGGATCGCGATTGTAAGGGGATCAAAACCCCTAAGCTGGTTTTGATCAATTATAATCAATTGAAGCAAAGCAGATTTCTAGGGTTTATGGGTTAAACCAATTCTGATCTTCAGTTGTATTTACATTTCTAAATCTGGTTCCTATCACATCTCGTAATTGTCTGCTGGTTAATACACGTGGCCTTGGGGGCAGGGGTCGCGGGTTCGAACCCCCTGCACCCCGTTTTTGTTGAATTTTATTTTGTGTTAACATTTTAATTGGTTTATCTTTATAACAATAATAACAATAATTAATAAAGACTATTTCTAATGAAAAACCGACTTTGTAACACTCATTTAACTATCGTTTTCATTCTCGTATACGTAATTTATAAATGATGTATATTATAACGTAAAGACTATATGTATATAAATATATGTATTAACTTAAAATCTAATATTTTTATATATAATCAAATAAACTAATTTTATATATATTTATAATACTACAAATAATAATTATTAAGTTATGTTTCCTTAAATCAAAATAATTATTTTATGTAAAAAACCTTATATGTATTATTATATTATTTTAACTAGTTGTCGTAATAAATATCGTACCCTGCTTAGCGTGTCCGTTTGCTCTCATTTTCTTATAGGCTTTAACGTTCGCGTGTGACTTTTTTCTGTGACATTCGTCAAATTCAGATCTCGAATTATATTCGTTTTTGTAAACTTTTAATACGTAAACCCAACTCAACATTTTAGAACCTTATTTATTTATTTTATAATATTATAATAGACCTCGACCTTAAATAAATCAATGTTTGTCATATTATACCATCGTTAAGAAAAACATAAGGGGTTCAAAATGATTTTTGTAAACTAGTTACAAGCTTTGGAAACCTTTAAGCTTACATTAAACATTTATTAGAACTTGAGGGGCCAAAGGGAAAATATTTATACCCATCCATTTAAATAAAATAAAACCCTAAACCTAATTTCACAAACACCAGCCGCCCTTTCTTCTTTCTTTTCGTTTTCCGGCGCCGATTTCCGGCGTCCGGCGACCTCCGCCACCACCATCCACCACACCATCACCTCCATCGTAGCCATCACACCGGCCGCCACCCATTGCCATTTTTCCGGCAGCCACGTAACCCGACACCACCATCGCAGCTCTCCCTCTCCCTCATGCCACCCCCTGTTTCCGACAGCCTTCTGCCGCTGCCGCCATCAGCGTGCGCTGCCGCCACCGTTGACTTCGGAGCACCGCCGTGCTCTCTCTGTGCCTCTCTCTCCCGCGGCTCTCAATTCTCTCTCTGCCTCACTCTCTCTCTCTAGTCGTGCTCTCTCTCTCTCTCTCATTCCGGTTGCTGTCAACAATCTCCGACGGTCTCGGCTCGGGTTTCTTCACGGTGTAGAGTCACGAGTGTATGCACATATAATAGGTATATTAATAATTGTGGGTTTTATTATGAGTTTAATTAACAAATTTTTATCTTGGTTCGGTTGGTTGGTACGTTGGTTGTTGAACTAGAAGTCACAGATTTCGCGTCTTGTCCTAGATCGGTTTTGGTGTTATTTTTTTACACTTAACAAATTACGGTTACATTTAGTGCTAATATCGCTACGTAAAGATTATTATTAGTATTATTACATATAACTTACTATTATATTTATTTATCATTAATATTGTTATTATTATTATCATTGTTCTTATAAATATTCAAGTTACTATTATTAATAAAGACCATATTATTACTATTTATTAAAAATCATATGTTTATCATTTATTATTAACAATATTATTATTATTTTTAATTTGTGAACTCGTTTAGAAATCTAGCCAACATCGAGTATGGTATCGTTATTACTATCAATATTAGTTACTATTATTACTATTTTTATCAACAACACCTTAAAATTTAATGCCAAGATTTTATTCTATAACTATTAATATTAGTATTAATAATAATAATTATTGTTATAATTATTATACTATATTAGTATTATTTGAAATAATTATTGTTATTATTATTATCTTGTATATCTACATATATATATATATAACATATCTTTTTAGAATTATTATTATCATTACTATCTTATCATTAATAATATTATTATAAACTTTATTATCTATTCAATTTTTTATAAAACCGAACTCTTAATTTAAACCCGTCTTGTTTCTTTTAATATTGGTTTAGCTATTTAAAAGCCCAATAAAATAATATTATTTTATTTTAATTATCAATTTAGCATGAGTACCTAATCATTAACAAATTAACCAATAATCCAATTAACAACCGAACCTTCTCGTCCAATGTTTTAAATGTAGTTTCAACTAAAGTTCAAGTTCATTAATATATTTTATTATTCTCTTTCATTTAGCTTTCAAGTCGGATTTGTTAGTTTACCGTTCGAGCTTCATTTATTTGTCTAATTAGTTCTCAATTCATCAATCGAGGTGAGTACTTTTATACCCCTTTTTCCATCTTTCGTTTTGGGGTGACATTTCATACTTATCAAACTAAATGCTTACATTACTTGAATCTTTAAACCCACAAACGTGATTGTATACTTTACTTAAATAATTGCTCGATTTGGTGTTCTATGCTTACATGCTCATGTGTTTACCGCTTTTGGAAGGTTGATTCATAAATCCGTGAACTATTTGGTATTGTCTTATAGCACGGTACCGTTAATGTATTCTTACTAACGACCTCATGAAATCCGAATCTATTTATAGACGGTGCCGTTAATATATTCTTATTAACGACCTCATATAAAAATCCTGAACCATCTGGTATTCTCTTATGGCAGGTGTCGCTAATGTGTTAGCGATCTCATATTATCCATATTGTTGCTTTTATGTATCATTTCGTATACAAGTTTTGTGGCTTTTTATTACTATATACTTATATGCTCAAACTTATGAATTGCTCACCAACCTTTGCGTTGACAAACTTTATTTTATGAAATGTTACAGGTTTGACTTTTGTTGAGTCGAGGACTTAATGAAAACGTTACAAAGACCATTAGGGTATTAGTAAAACGAACAATATAATTGTTACTTGTATTCAAATTGTTTGTGTGAACAAGATGTGTTGATTATTGATTTATGAAATAAATGAGTTGATTAAATATTATCACTTTAAATAGTGTATTTGTCCAATCACGTTGCACCTCGACATGTTCCGCCTTTGGTCGGGGTGTGACAGATTGGTATCAGAGTCACAAGACTATAGGATAGGTGGTTAGACGTAACGACCTAGTGTATTCTTTACTTTAGGGTCCTTATACGTGTTGCCTATACGTGTTTACCATACTCGATTGTTCAATACACTTGTTTATTTATATACTTATTTATTTTATCAAATTGTATTTATACACAAATACTCGAAACATATTAAGGTATCCTTACCTTCCTTTGATAATTTTTTATATATATACATACTTGTATTTTCGTAATAATCTAAGGTATTCTTAGTTTATTTTTGTTTAAATTTTATATTTACATAATAATGTAAGGTATCCTTACCTTAAAACGCAAAAACATTTGTTTTCATTGTGTTTTATGGATCGTGAGCTTAACTTGGATCCCGTTGGTTCAAATCTCCTTAAAGATTGTCTCATATGAGATGACCACTTTAAGTAGTCGAATGCGAGCGTTCCGCCCGCCATCCTAATTTCGGTGTTAAAACAATAGAACTACGGTGATTTCGTGGACTAGTGTTTTGACATGACGTTGTATTCTGATTTATTGTTTTTTTGTTACAATCGTTATTTGAGTCGAAGACATGAAAAAAGACGCGGTGGTATGTGCACATGTTTAGACCCCAATATGGTATTTTTGTAATAAAGGTTTTTAGTGTCGGAATATCAAGTCATGGTGGTTCATGCACGATTTTTCCGCCTTAAAATCTTAAAACATTATTATTACGTTTCAAGAATTTAAACCATTTTTCCTTTATTTTGTTATAAATTCTTATCACGAGTCTTCATTTATAAATGTTATATATATTTTATTTTTTTTTATTTGTTAAAAAATTCTTGTATATCTCGATGTTATATGGTAAAGTTTTACACCAATTTTCTCATTTTGATTTCACAAAGATTTTTATTGCAATTTCGTTCATTAAAATCTCTTCGAAATAAGTTAAAAATATATGTATATATATAGCTAGTTCGATCTGTTCGTAATGATTTTAATATGCTATTTATTTTCATTAAGACGATTTACAAACGAACACCTTATTATATAAATTTCATCATATTAAGAGGGTTTTATGATAAATTTCACCTAAACTTTTCAAGTAAATTGGTTATTTATAAACTTTAAATTGTTTTTAAAGTCCTTGTACAAAATTTTTATAAAATTTTATTTTTATAACTATTCCGTTTATTTTGGACAATCACTTCAAAATTTTAATTATTTAAACATCGCACGACATTTTTAAGTATACTACATTATATAATACACGTGGTAAAAAAAATTTTCCTTACCCGAATTTTTTTTCATAACAACTTTCATTATGCATTTTTGCTTCATTATAAATTTTCACCAATAAAACTTGCATCTTATGATATAACTTGTTTTAAATTTCTTATGGTAGTTTCGTTTTGATTTTTTTCAAGAAAATTCGCAAACTTATAGTTTGTAACTTTCTTAAAATTCTCACGCAAAACTTCATAGGAATTTTATTTTAAAGACAAAGAAAAAAATCGTTTACTTGTGATTTCTCGATTTACAATGCCGGTCATTTTAACTCACCATGATATTCTTCATTACACGATATTAAATAACGAACTTGGTAAAAAAAAAGATTTTCATTACGCAACTTTGTATTCCCAAAAACGACATTCATCATTTAATATTGAGACCTCGTAACAAATTTTGACATTCAATTTACGTATTTTAAATTTCCTCATAAGCAATAAATAAATAAATTTAGTTTAATCTTTATAAATTTTTTTTTTGTATGATTCACTCGCTCGGATCTCAAATTTTTTTTATTTATTTATATAATATAATGTATATATTTATATATATATTAACTTGCAATTTCAATCATCAAAAGTTTAATGGACATTTCGAACATTATCTATAAATTATGATATTTTCAATTTAATAGCTACTATTAGTCAAAATCTCTCTAAACGCAACCACAAGTTTCCAAACACCCGTATCTCACCTCATACTACCATCCTAAATCAAACCATCCTTATATTTCAAAAGTTTCCCGCGCACTCAATTATTTCCTCAATATGAACGAAACCTAACACATCAACGTTATACCCTCACCTACTCAAGCCCCATGCAAAATCCAAGATGTACAATATTAACTCAACAAAAAGCCTTGAATACCGACACCTTTACGCCACAAAAACCTCTCAAACTTACCATCCAAATGCTTCAAAGACACCGACAAACACACCCACAAAATACCTTGAACATATAATAACCAAAGCTTACCCAACTATGACTCAAATCTTTCGATCCATGCTATGTCAATTCACTAAACCATATCGCCACACCATTCCCATCTAACCATAGAGTTCGATATCAAAATAGCAAACCCAAACACTCCTTACCAAATACATGTATAAACCAAATCTTAACCCAAACTAGCCAAGATCAAATTATTCACCCCACCAACTTAACCCAAGCTCAAATAAGCCAAACCTCACCTAATAGCCCAACTATTACTTATACAAATCATCCAAGCCTAAACCACTCAAATGACCTAAACTCAACAAACCTCATAAATCCAACTCAAAAAACCAAAAAAAAAAAAACAACTACGCAAGCCAACCGGAACACACTCACTCCCACCAAATTTTCAAACTATTCACCATTCGAAGCCTAAAACCTCACAACTGCATGTGTTCAAATAATCACTTATAGATTATAAACTCTTTCAAGATTAACGGTTTACATGTTATGTCCATATTTTATAAATTATCCTTGTAAAATGTAATATTGTCATGATAACAAAAAAATTGATTGTGAGGTTTTGCTTTCAAAGATTATTAAACGATTATATTAGTGATTTCAAGATTTATAAATATTGTCACATAAGGTGATAAATCTCATAAAGACTTTATAAATTTGAGGTTTCGTATTAAATGTTGAATGCGGGATTTATTTAGTAACAAACTTTAACTTTCACCATCTTGCATAAACTCAATGACCATGGCTTTACAAATCTTTTGGGACGCGGTTATAAATACTTTATGTTGTTACACAACTTTTGCTCAATAACGATTTACGCAAACTATTACCTCTTATTATCACAAGCATCATCACTTTATATAATTTATTTTCATAACAATAACTTTATGTATACAAACTCCTTTAACAATTTGGGTTACAAGATTTACATTCAATAATGATTTAAATATTTTCGCTAGTAATGCGTTACCGCGATGCTTCGTTGTTATGTACATTTCTTAAAAACAATAAAACGACCTTACTTAAGACCTCATTTTCAATTTTAGTCTATTATACGCTACGCGATTTACATATTTCGTCATTTATTCGAGTCTCACAATTATTGCAATTTTATTTTCATTTGATGAGATGTTTCGATGACAATATTATGCACATGAGATTTCATTTTTGTGTTTTGATTTTCGTGACCGAATGCAAACTATTCAATAACAATCTCGATTATCTTTTAAACGATATTTTTATGACTATGTTATTTATATTTGAGCATTTATGTAAACGCGATTCTATACATTATTCTATACCATTTCTGTAAAGGCCCCGTTCCCGGTAGCCCTACTTTAGCGTCGGATTTACTCATCAACATAGTTCTACAAATCAGAGTTTATTAAAACTTTTCGCGGAATATAAAATATCAATCATTTGCTACAAAACACCAAATCCTTTCTTTTAAAACCAACTTGAAACATCATATTTTTAACACCATTTCTCCCGTCTTCAGATGCCAGCCGTTCAATCCATGTCATGTGTTCACCTCATGATCTCTCAATAAACATGTATACCTGTGTGCATACTAAAAGTCAGCTACGCTGAGTGAGTTCTAGTTAATCAGGCTACATACAACTCATACACATATCTTTCATACATACATATCTTAACCCTGTATAAATATCCATAAGAGGGCGTCACATAATATCTATTAAAAGAACTATTACTATTACCCTACTACTTATATTCTCCATAGAAGGACACTCTATATATATTCCCCATAGAAGGAACACCTTATATACTTTCATAGAAGGAACACTATACTTTCCATTAAAGGAACACTATGCTTTCCATTAAAGGAACACTACGCTTTCCATCAAAGGAACACTGGGCTTTCCATTAAAGGAACACTATGCTTTCCATCAAAGGAACACAGGGCTTTCCATTAAAGGAACACTATGCTTTCCATCAAATGAACACTCTATGTACTATCCGTAGAGGGAACTCTATATATATGTTGTCATTTAATACCCATATAAGGAGACAATCATCACTATTCTTGGCAATACATGCATTATCCGAAGATCGTTCACGTATCGACAAGTAATCATCCCTGCATTTCATACAATATCCATATCTTTATATATATAACCTAACGGTACATGCAATATCCGAAGATCGTTTACGTACCGACAAGCAATCAATCAAATTTAACACAATATTATACATGGCATACACTTACCATTTAAGGTAAGTGTATTAACTGTCACATCGAGTATGCACACAGCCCCGAAACATAACAAGGAAGTGGGGCTAGAAACTCACCTGAACTCTGTTACTTCTCCCGTTAATAGTTATTCCCTTCTTGAGCTGTGCACAGCTAACTGTATAATATTTACATGTATCAAATAACTATCACTACTCATATCGTATTTCTATCTTTATATAACCCACAAAAAATGGGGGTCCGGGGGCAGCGCCCCTGGCAGCGGGGTTCTAGGGGTGGCAGCCCCTAGCGGGGTCCAATGGGCAGAGCCCCTGGCTGGGGTTAAGCTGCCAGGTCCGCTTGAAAAATTTTATTTCCATTAACTGCTTTAACGTATTTTCCAGTGCATTTTAAATCATTTTTCTAAGTTGGGCTTGTTATTTATTTTAAGATATTGGCTTGTTTGTTTTAAATAGAACATGGGCTCAAGCTCATGGACTGAGCTAAGCCAGGCCCAAAAGCTCATTATAAGATCTGTGTTCCACTGGGCTCAGGCCCAAGTCAAACTGGGTGATCGAGAACTCAAGGCAAAGAGCCCATTTTGACCAAGAACCATCAGTTTGACCGAGAACCATTAGTTTGACCGAGAACCATCAGTTTGACCGAGAACTGGTCCTGGCCGAGAACCGGTCCTGGCCGAGAACCCCCAGTTCTGACCGAGAACCCCTCAGTTCAACTCATCCCTCTATCTTATGATTCCGCCTTGCCCAGATTTACTTGTTTCATGGTCCAAGTCATGAACTTCAACCCTTTACCATCATCATTCATACCCGATTACACCCATTACTATCATGGCTTCAAGATCTATCCCATTTTGGGCATAAAGCTTGGACCTTTATAGGTTTAAAATGTTCTAGGCTAGATATAGGGTTTATCTATGAGCCGTATATTGCCATAGGTCTATTAAGTTCATTCTAATCATCAAGTTTGCATTTTTATGAAGCATTTAGACCCGACCTATTCTAGGGTTAAGTTTCATAGCAACCGTTCATAAAAACGTCATCTTTATGGTTAAAAAACATACCTTTAGGCGTTTCTAAGGTCACGGCTATCTTGGGTTATGAGCTTGGATCGTTTATCTAGCTTGAGTAAGGATGATAAACCAAAGACCTATGCTCGTTTAACCTTGGATCTCGTTTCCTCCTCTTGCGGCCGAAAATAGAAAGGGTTTGTGTGTGTTATGGAGGTGTAGGGAGAATAAGATGGATAAGATGGATGGAAATGGAAAGGATTAGGGTTTAAGGGGTATCTATACTCCCTTAAGCCCATGGACCTAAGGACCATCTTTCCTTTGTAGTCCATGATTAATTCCATTTAATTAGCCTACTTATCTTTCCATTTTACCATTTTACTTTTTACTTATTAACTCAAGTAAACTTTTCCGTCATGACGAGTCAATATACGTTATTATTATTATTCGAAATTTGGGATGTTACAATTTCATCTAATCTATTAACGGCCTATGTGTAGTCGTCTACAAGTTTTGGCGCTATTAGAAACCGTTATTATAATGACGATTATATAAATGGTTTCACAATAGTGGCCGTATTCACGTTTTATCACATTTCATCTGTTGTTTTGGTTATTAATCAATACTATTTTATTTATATTGATGCACGTATGCGTCACCTCAAAGAAACTCACCTCATTCTCATGTTATCACATTTCATGTAATCATATACTCAAATACTTATAACTTCAAGTTTGTTCACGTGTGAAACCCATCGTACGACGTTATTGCAAGTTGTATAATCGTTTATCCCAACTTTATGTGATCATTTATTGAACTTTTCATTTCTATTTATCAGGTTTCATCTTATAAATCTTATTTAGTACCTCGATTATAGACTTTGGTAATTATCTTGATGATATTTGACTTCAATCCCCGTCTCGTAATTGTCTACAATGGATTTTATTTATTTGATCGTCTTTAATTAATTTAAGCCGAATTGTCACTATCGCCTTGGATTATATTCTAAGACTTTAAACTGTTTCATTTATGTATCCCATTTTCCTACTTATTAAAAAAAGGTCAATCCCGAAATTTTCAACCGCTAGTACTGTTTTGTCAATATTGATAAAAAATTCAACAAATTATTTACACATTTATTAATTAAAGATTTCAAAATAAACATGTCTCTTAAACCACACAACGGAACGAACCATGTGGACCATACGACCATCGAAATAATTATGGGTGCACACTTAATTATCGAAATCCCTGTATGGAAGTCATGGTAAGTACGGTTGTGTGCGATAACTCAGACCAGAGGATGATGGTAGAAAAACGATAAAGATGCGAAATCATGATATGGGCATGGTAGATACGCCGCTGGTACATCATATATATAAGTGCCTTAATTATGTTTCTCAATTTTAGCGTTTTTCGAGTCATGCAAGGATTTGACGTTATTCTTTTGCTTAAAAATTTGTTCATGCAATTATCTTACTAAAGACAATATTCGTTGATAATTACTTTTTCTTTGATTTTATTATAATTTCGGGACAAAATTTTCAAAAAGTTGGGGATACTGTGACATTCGTCAAATTCAGATCTCGAATTATATTCGTTTTTGTAAACTTTTAATACGTAAACCCAACTCAACATTTTAGAACCTTATTTATTTATTTTATAATATTATAGTAGACCTCGACCTTAAATAAATCGATGTTTTTCATATTATACTATCGTTAAGAAAAACATGAGGGGTTCAAAATGATTTTCGTAAACTAGTTACAAGCTTTGGAAACCTTTAAACTTACATTAAACATTGATTAAAACTTGGGGCGCCAAAGGGAAAATATTTATACCCATCCATATAAATAAGATAAAACCCTAAACCTAATTTCACAAACACCAGCCGCCCTTTCTTCTTTCTTTTCGTTTTCCGACGCCGATTTCCGGCTTCCGGCGACCACCGGCGACCTCCGCCACCACCATCCACCACACCACCACCTCCATCGTAGCCATCACACCAGCCGCCACCCATTGCCGTTTTTCCGGCAGCCACGTAACCCGACACCACCGCCGCAGCTCTCCCTCTCCCTCTTACCACCCCCTGTTTCCGACAGCCTTTTGCCGCCACCGCTGACGACGGAGCACCGCCGTGCTCTCTTTGTGCCTCTCTCTCTCTCCCACGGCTCTCAATCTCTCTCTCTCTGCCTCTCTCTCCCCCTCTCCATATTCTATAACTATTAATATTAGTATTAGTAATAATAATTATTGTTATAATTATTATACTATATTAGTATTATTTGAAATAGTTATTGTTATTATTATTATCTTATATATCTATATATATAAATATATATATATATATATATATATATATAACATATCTTTTTAGAATTATTATTATCATTACCATCTTATCATTAATAATATTATTATAAACTTTATTATCTATTCATTTTTTTATAAAACCGAACTCTTGATTTAAACCCGTCTTGTTTCTTTTAATATTGGTTTAGCTATTTAAAAGCCCAATAAAATAATATTATTTTATTTTAATTATCAATTTAGCATGAGTCCCTAATCATTAACAAATTAACCGATAATCCAATTAACAACCGAACCTTCTCGTCCAATGTTTCAAATGTAGTTTCAACTAAAGTTCAAGTTCATTAATATATTTTATTATTCGTTTTCATTTAGCTTTCAAGTCGGATCTGTTAGTTTACCGTTCGAGCTTCATTTATTTGTCTAATTAGTTCTCAATTCATCAATCGAGGTGAGTACTTTCATACCCCTTTTTCCATCTTTCGTTTTGGGGTGACATTTCATACTTATCAAACTAAATGCTTTCATTACTTGAATCTTTAAACCCACAAACGTGATTGTATACTTTACTTAAATAATTGCTCGATTTGGTGTTCTATGCATACATGCTTATATGCTTATGTGTTTACCGCTTTTGGAAGGTTGATTCATAAATCCGTGAACTATTTGGTATTGTCTTATAGCACGGTACCGTTAATGTATTCTTATTAACAACCTCATGAAATCCGAATCTATTTATAGACGGTGCCGTTAATGTATTCTTATTAACGACCTCATATAAAAATCCTGAACCATCTGGTATTCTCTTATGGCAGGTGTCGCTAATGTGTTAGCGATCTCATATTATCCATATTGTTGCTTTTATGTATCGTTTCGTATACAAGTTTTGTGGATTTTTATTACTATATACTTATATGCTCAAACTTATGAATTGCTCACCAACCTTTGTGTTGACAAACTTTATTTTATGAAATGTTACAGGTTTGACTTTTGTTGAGTTGAGGACTTAATGAAAACGTTACCAAGACCATTAGGGTATTAGTAAAACGAACAATATAACTGTTACTTGTATTCAAATTGTTTGTGTGAACAAGATGTGTTGATTATTGATTTATGAAATAAATGAGTTGATTAAATATTGTCACTTTAAATAGTGTCTTGTGTATTTGTCCAATCACGTTGCACCCCGGCATGTTCCGCCTTTGGTCGGGGTGTGACATTTTCGTATTCTCATTTTCTTAATTCCTCTTCGTTCGTCATTGAGGTGAGTTTACATATCCCCCTTTTTCCTCTTTTACATTTTGGGGGTGGCATGTATACCATATTTACATTACACATTTTTATTTCCACATCTATTCAAAACACAATTCGATATATGTTTATGTGTGACTATTGCATGCTCTATGATAATGCTCTATGTACTTAATTGTTTATTTTATATTTGGTGGTTGGTATCTCATCCTCATATATCCTCATCTAGTATAATCATACATTACCCAAGTACATTGATTTCGTATCAATAAGAACGGGTCCACATCTATTTAGTATCTCAATACTCATCATTGATTTCGTATCAATACTCATCATTTACATATGAATTGTGGTTTTATCTATATATGTATCTCAACTAACACTTATGTATTCTCACCAACATTTGTGTTGACAAACTCTATTTTTATACATGCTACAGGTACAAGTAATTTACATTGTTCAAGATCGAAGAATTTAGTTTTACCTTAGGATAATATTCAAAATACAAAACACGATGTAATTGTTGTCCTGTTTATTGAATTTGTGTACTTGTTTTGATATTAATGAATTAAATAATTATTGTCACTTTAATTAGTGTCTTTCGAGCTACTGTCCAATCAATACGTTACGCCCCGACATGTTCCGCCTTTGGTCGGGATGTGACACAACATACCTGACCTACCAGACTTCAATAACCAAAATGACCAAAATCACTCAGCTCGTGCTTCCAGAACCCGAAACCAAAACCCAAGACGAAACCTAAACCTCAACTTTGACCGAGCCGGACCATCTGCTCCAAATAATAACCCCAACCGCTGAGTTCGGATAAATATCGATGATTTTCAACCGAGTGTTCCGACAGAAGAGGAAGACGAAGGGGAAAATAATAATGGAAACGAAGGTCTGGAGATTGATAATGAGGTAGACAGATGGGTTAGAAATAATCGGGCAGTTGAGCCCGAGAACGAAGGTTTTGAGCAGGAAGACGTGGGTTATGGTAATCGGGATGAAGAGGTAGAAGAGTCGGTTAATCGAAGACGGGCTGAACCAGTTAACATAAACGGAAAGGGTCGAGACAGGGTGAATCGGGCGGAACGACCCGAAAGAGTTCGTGGTATTCAGGTTAACCGGGGCGGTTTGGGAAACCCCGGGGGGCTTAGGAGGAATTATATGGCTCCGGTTCACGGTGTTAACAGTCGTTCAGACCGGCTATCTCGGACGGAGCATCCCGTTGGTCCCACAGGAACGAGTGCAGGGACAACAAACTTTTAAGTCCCAACCATCTTACATTAACATCGTTCCTCATTTCCACGGGTTGGCTTCGGAAGACCCGTATTCACACTTGACCGATTTTTCGGCTATTTGCGGGTCTTTTGGTGATGGCTCGTTCGATCAGGATGAAGTCCGGTTGCGATTATTCCAGTTTTCCCTGAAAGACAACGCAAATCTCTGGTTTAATTCAATGCCGATGCACAGTATCAGAAATTGGGCCGAGATGCAGCAGGTGTTTCTAAACGAGTTTTATTCACAGTCGAAGACTACCGAGGCCCGTTCAGACATTCGTAACTTTTCACAGTTCTCTGGTGAGTTATTTCATGAAGCTTTTACCAGGTATAAAGACATGATCAGGAAATTCCCACATCACCAAATCGAACTGTGGGAACTGGTAAAGTGTTTTGTTGATGGGTTGACATACGAGGACCAAAAGAATCTTAAGGCCTCGTGTAATGGTTTGTTGCTGAATCAGCCTGAGGAAGATGATTGAGATTTTTTAGAGTTTATGTGTGAAGATTCAAAATCTGAAGCAGCAGCTGAAAGACGAAGACGGGGTAATTTATCAAGGTCAGTTAAGTCAGTTACGAATGAGTCTGAAAGAATTACTGAGTTGGAACGTGAACTGGCTGAGTTGAAAAAAAAGTAATAAAAAAAAGGTCGGGAAAGTTGGAGTGAAATTCCCGGTTTGTGAAGATTGTGGTAAGCTCGGGCATAAGGCAGAAAATTGCCCCGAGTTTTATGATGACGAGGAGGATGAACCCAAGGAAGTTAATTATGCTTACGGGGATTCCAATGGTCAAGGGTTGAATTCAAGCACCTATCACCCGGGCCTGAGGAATCACCCGAACTTTCGTTACGGGAACGCGTCTACACAGTTGAACCCGAACTTTCAGGGATCGAGCCAGAACATGTCGCAGGGTAATTACCGCAAGGGCGGCTACCAGCAGCAGCAAGGTTCATATGATCAGAATCGGGGGTATAACAGAGACGGTAACCGGGGTGGAAATTCATCGGGTAATCAAGACCAGCAGAGGGGGTCCTCGGGAAATTCGGATGAGTCGGTGCACTCAAAGTTGGATGCGTTGCTGAAGGTTATAACTGATCATAAAGCTGAAACGAAGCAACAGTTCGAGTTACGAGATAAGTCGTCAGAGGCAATGATGAAGCAGATCGGTCAGCTCGCTTCAGATGTGGCAAAGTTACAGAAGAGCACGAGCCAACTCCCGAGTGACACCACAGTCAACCCGAACCATTACTGCTCAAGCTCCAAGAAGAGAAACAATGTGCACATCAACGCTGTAAGTCTTTTACCTCATTTTGAAATTTCTGTTGTTGAAGTTGATTCACCACCACAGTTTGTTGAGGGGGTGGTGGAAGATTTTAGTGGTGAAAGTGTCGGTCAAAATGAATCAACTTTCCAAAATGAATCTGAACCAAAAACATATGAAATGTCTTTTTGTGAAAATTGCACATGTGAAAAATGTTTAAATGGTAAATCGACCAACATGAGAGATGAGGAGGTGAAGAAAAATACCACCTCAAATAAACTCCAAGACCCGGGAGTGCCACTTTTATCAATTCAAATTGGGAAATTTAAAACTGATCGGACACTTCTAGATCTTGGAGCATGTGTTAGTATCATGCCTGGTAGTTTATATGATCAGTATGAATTTGGCCCATTAGAAAGGGTAAACACCACCGTGGTGTTGGCAGACCAAACTCATACACTTCCACGGGGCATGGTGACTAATGTAATGGTTCAAGTGGAGGAATTTTTCTACCCAGTTGACTTTCTTGTACTTGACTATGCCAAACGTGAGAATACTACACAACCGCAAGTCATATTGGGTAGGCCATTCCTTGCCACAACACATGCGGTAATTGATTGTGCTAAGGGGATATTAGAGATTAAGTGTGGGGATCGTGATAAGCGGTTACCATTGTTTGAAAATGCTACTAACCATGTTGTTGACAAGTGTGAATCCTTGAGAAAGGATCACACAAAAGAGAAATATTTTGTGACTGACAGGAATGAGCTAAGGACTAGCATGAAGGAGAAAGGATGGAATGAGATGTTGCATGGAGTTAGAGATGGTGAGGAAGCAACTACAAGAAAGGGAAAGAAGACGAAAAAGAAAGATGTAAAGAAACCGCCATACGTAAATGAAAAGTGGCAGGATCATGTCGTTCCAAAAGGTTGGGAGGAATCTCTTGAGGAGCGTGCATGTAACGAGAAGGCTGCACGGGGGCAGGCTTGACGCCCACCTTGAATGTCATAAATTTTTCAAAATGGTGGTATTTGTACATTTTGTATATTTTTAGTTTGCATTATTTATTTATTTATTTATTACTAATTGTATTTCAAGCGTATCATCATAGAAAAAGCTAAGTGTGGGGTTACCGCTCCACGAGAAAATGATGTTTCAGTTAAGCGACCCAGAGTGCTTTCATGTTCATTTTGCTATGGTTAATCCAGGTACGTGTATATTATGTTGTAACCGAACTTTGTGGGTGTAGTTCACTATAAACCCTCACGAGACCCCACTCGTCCTCCCGGGCTACCGGGAGGTTTACAGGGCTTGTTGCATACGCTAAATGCAATCGTGATTCCTACGAAAGTGAGTTAGGTCTTTTAACGTTTTTAACTAACTTAACAGAATTTCTTATGAAACGACTTAATTTGGCTCGGCAATTGTTTTAATAAAATTAATAAATATTCATTTTCATAACTCTTAAAAGACCTATGTCTTACACTTGTGAGAAGCTTGCTTCTACACGTCTCGAGATTTTGCAGGTTCGATTGACAGTTTGGTAATTGGATGAAACGAGAGTATACGAGTGTTTTTGAGAGTTCACGAGCCGACTGGTCCTTCTCCAATCCCGTTATCAGGTGATTTCAGTTTCATAATTTGTTTTGTTTGTATTACTTTAAACGTTAAAAGTGTAATTGTATAATTATTAGTTGAACCGCCACATTTGAGCCCCGAATTTTAAAATTGCTTAATAGTAAAAAAGTCAATTTCAACCCCGTCCCTCAAATGTTCATTAATCGTTTTATCTATTCTTACATTGAGGAGAATGTTAAGTATTCTTACATTGAGGAAAATGTAAACCTCAAGTGTGGGGATGGGGGAAATTTGAAAAATTTTAGCCCGATAGTACCTCGAAGAGTGTTCAGAAACCAAAGTAGTTAACTGTTAATTATTGCCATTAATGTCAAGTTATAGGTTTCTGGTCATGGTTGGTTTTTCAGCTTCTCGATAGTCTTACTCGCAAATACTTTCAAAAAGAGAAGTTGAAAATGGGGTCGTTTAGGCGGGGATAACGAGTCAAGGGGACGGGTATACATGTTTCATATCGGCAGCCCATTATTCCAGACATATTGTGAGATGGCCCCCTATACTTAATACACATATTATATAATAGATATAAAACATGTCTTACACCATTGATTGAGGGAAACCGGTATGTTTTACAGAGCTAGAACTTTCTTGTCACATGCTTATCGAGATCTTAATACCACCACATGTACTGAGATTAGGACTTTAGAAAGCCCTTTCATACACTATTCCCCCACTAAAGAAATTTTCTTACCCGACATTATTCCCCTAGGAGCCCGTTTGGACCATATTCATTTTCATTTATTAAACTGAACATTACACTCCATTTCAGCCTTGGCCTTCACTTTATTTTAACCCTGTGTGATGAAATCCAGTTCGTTATCGAGTTGTATATAGTCAGTTGTTGAGCATAGTACACAATGTACATATGTCTCGGTTGAGTTGTAAATATGTGTTTATCAGAGTTGTATATTTATTTTCTTCAGTATATTGTCTATCAGTTGCAAAAAAAAAAAATCGGCAAAAAGCCAAAAAGAAAGTCAGTTCTTATTCAGTTATGTAATTAGCAGTCTGTTTATTTTTGATTAGTTGTTTGTGTATTTGTAAACTGGGTTACATCCACCTTAGTCACTAAATATGCCTATTCCGCACCCAACCTAAGCCCCATCAAAACCTTAGTCCGAGTCTTTATGTAACCGGTGGAGATAAGACTGGCCTGCAAGCTTATTAAGTTGTGACTCATATTTGGTATTTGAGGGCAGATATATATACTGGCACATCTTTTGCTAGTCCAGATATTAAACCGAGAGGAATGTTGATAGTGTGAGGGGTATGAACATGTATGCTTTAACCGGAAACAAAGTACACTCGTCTGGACGGCTCTATTGTTTTTATTATAGCACTTAACCGTATTTGTGGGATCTCAATCTAGAAAGTGTCAGTCTGGGAAACTGGGTATGACCTTAAACCTTACTAGTATTAATGGCGATAATTCACATACCTATTATGGAGGTTAATGTTTACTTTAGAGTTTTGCTTGAGGGCAAGCAAAAGATAAGTGTGCGGATGTGATGGTCGAGTATTTTGTATATATATTAGTGTATTAATTATGTAGTTTTATTGAGTATATTGTTAGAACTTTGGTACTTCATACGTGCTTTTGTATTTCAGGTAATTAATCGTTAAAGATGCTAAATGCGAGACCTGTACGAGCATGGAATGATATCTCGGGAAGACCAAAGCATGATTTGATGTCTTGGGAAGTGAAACAAGGATTCGGGAAGAGTATGGATGAGAAATCATAAGCCAATGCTAAAACTGAACAAGATGGGTTGACAAAATGCGACCTTGAAGTAAAACGAGCATATCCTGAGCTAGAAAATGAGTTACGGGAGCCATAATATATGAATTTTGGGTTTCTCGACGAGAGGAATCCAAATATGAGGTTTTCTTAGGTCGTGGTACGCGACGGGTAGGGTCTATGGCCATCGCGATACGCGATGGTCTTAAAAAAACGTGAAAAAACGGATTTTGACATATATTTTCTATTTTCTGAACCCTAATCAGGACTGACGACCAGCAGCAGCTATTAGGCGATTTTGGGTGAATTCCAGGGCTACCAATCATCTCTTGATCAATCATAATGTCCTTCCTCATCATAATTGAAGATCTATCGATGACGATGCTCGGCTAGTCTTCTCCGAATCATATATGGGATGTAAAGTTTGTAACAATTTCAGTTTCCTCATGTGACTAAGAACATTTATGTATAACTTTTTATGGTTAATCTATGATTATTGATGTTTAGTATTTCTGTGTGTTCAATCGGTTTAGGTTTACGTTGATCTGAACGATTAGTTACCAGTTGCTATAATAATTTATCATAGGGTTGTTTGATTAAGTTGAATACGACAAAGTATATAATTGCCCTTAACTGAGTCACACTGGCAGGGACCGTTTGATAACCAGTGTCGTGTGTAAAGCAATTATTGTTGCCTAAGGTTTTGTCTAGTTGATCAATCTGTAGTTAATCGTTAATGATTAATCTGTTAGGTTGCATGAGATTACTGTAAGTTACCTACTTGAAGTCCCGGGTGTGATTTGCTTTGTTAATTGATTGAAACTCGTTTACTTGTTTGTTTGCTTAATTCTCTAAATTCACTTTAATTGCTTGTGTGATCAGCACTAAAAACCAGTCACTTCATAATTAGAAATTTGTTACACGAATACATTGACCACATACTCCAAGTGAATATGATACTTTACTTATCCTATCTATATAGTTTAACAAGGTTTTTGATTGACTCAAACGACGGTCATCAGAGGGTGCGTAGCACCCGACGCGCACGCGCTCGGGCTCGGGTGATGGCGATGGTGATGGCGAAGGGCGTTGGGCGCAATGTGGCGCTTTGATGACGCACTTTGCACTTCGCAAACCAGATATGACAAGCTACTAAAGTACAGGGACTGAAAAGGAAAAATAATTTCCAGAGACCCATCGCGAAAACGACCATCGCGTACCGCGATGGACCGTGATGACTCAGAGACACGTGTCACACTCTGGTGACACGTGGCGGCAGGGCATGACACGTGGCAGAACGTGTCAGACCACGTGGCAGACGTGTCAGGCCACGTGGCGAGATCTCATAAAAGTACCCGTCGCGATACGCGACGGTGTTGAAAAAGGGGACCCATCGCGTACCGCGATGGGATCCAAAATTAGCTATAAAAGGGGAGCCTCACGGCTCATTCCCTCACACCCACATCCACTCTCTCTCTAGAAATCCACTCTCACTCTACCTCGGTTTGCGTGCCGAACACCGTTTTGCGTGCCACCGACCCGACAATCATTACCTCGTAATCCGTGCCAAATACCCGGTGTTTTCCTTGAAGTGTGTGCCACCCAAAAGTAACCCGACATTCCGCCTCAAAGTACGTGCACGAACCGGCGGCACGTGAACATCACCTCGATTTGCGTGCCAAGGAAGGTGGATCAAGAACGCCTCGAGAAACGTGCATATAGAGGAGAAGTGCTGCCCGTATAAACTTAGGAATATCTAACTCCGAATACCCGTGCGAGGTAAGGGGTTCTGCCTAAGTTATTATTTTATTATTATAAATGACTTAGACCATAGTCGAAGTTATAGTTGAACCTTGATTACGAATAAGTATAATATAATCTTTCTTAAGCAAAGGTTATAGTCAAAATAGTATTTCTTTATGACTAAGAAATATAATACAAGAGATTATAGTTATGAAATTAATGTTTCTTCTTGAAGAAGAAATGTAGAACATAATTGGTAAAATAAAGAAGAGGACTAAAGGTCCAAATGTTTTATATAAATAAATGATTTTATCAAGGTTGAAGTTATACCAAAATAGACTAAAGGTCTAAAGCTAGATCGATGATCTAGTTATTTATACAAATGTTATTCTCGTACTATAGGTCCGAGGTAACAAAACAAGAAGAAGAGAACAGAAAACAGGAATCAGTATCAGAAACTGATTATAAACAGACAAGGTGAATACGCCCCAAACCTTTTATATTGAGTCAGAATGTTTGCATAGGATTTACAAATCCTTAAAAACTTTGTGTACAATAATAAGAAACAGACACTCTGATTAAGAGTATACATGTGTCTGGATCCAAACAAACATGGTGACTCGGAGTTCCCCGAGGCCATGCATATCATCAACATGCCTCTGAAGGTCTACGGGACTATTCAGAGAAATGATATTGTGTATATAATTAATTGTACATGGTACTTAGGGTAATTTGATCCCAATATAGTTGGGTGCCTAATGAGTAGTCACAAATGTATTATTGTTGGTTTCACAAAGGTATTATTGTTGATTTCACAAAGGTATTGAAAAGATATTTTAGAGTCAGCGTTATTCACCAGCTTTGTGCTGACGTATTTTCCCACCCGTGTTACAGGGAAACAAGAAATGTTAGAACAGACAAGCAAGAAGGAATAGAAGATTGGAGTTATAGTCATTAGATGTTATCTGGTGGCTCAGATATTTTATTTGAAAATATTATAAAAAAGTTATGTTTTCCAAGAAATGTATTTGAAATAAACGGGTAATTAAACCCGAGTTTTTAATAAGTTTTCAATATAATAATATTTTACTAAAGACTTCCGCTAAAACAAACCCGCAACTCTGATGTATTTACAAAACAGGTACCAACTTGTGGTCACACGCATAGGCCCTAAGATCGGGGTGTGACAAGCGGAGAAAACTAAATTTTTAGTAATGAAAATTGTAAAAGTTTCAAAAGTCACAATATTATAACTTTTTCAGCTTTGCCTAAAAGTAAAAAAACAAAATTTTTAATAATGAAAATTGTAAAAATTTCAAAAGTCACAACACTTGGCTTTTCCAACTTTTGCCCAAAAAGTAAAGAGTTTAAAAAAGGAATCCCAAACACCCCCTTATTAGACTTTTGCAATAAAAGTTTCACGCATATACTTTTAGCTTGTCAACTTTAATTTTACACATTATTTTTTGGGGCCTCTCAATTTTGGTTATGAAATTTTTTCCATTCCAACTTACAAATTTATTTTTTGGCCTCTCAACTTTCGTAATTAAACTTTTGCCACAAACATTTTACCAACGAATCAACTGTGACCAATCGACTTCCTGTCACGTTTGCGACAAAACGCAAATATTTTTGAATATGTGGTGCATTTATGATTTAACCCGCTTCACCGTAACACACTTGTTGAATACATGGTTGATTTAAAAATTATTTAAGTATAATATTGTATTTATTAAGTTGTATCGTTCGGGGATACCCCACAGCAGTGGCCTATTGTGTACCGTTAAATTTGCATGTTTTGATATCATTATGAAATCGGGAGAATAAATAAAGAAATATCCCTCTGCATATTCATATTACGAAATTTATAACTTTTATTTATTACAAACTAAATTTAATTCGAACATCTTATTTTTCAACAAATTTAACAAAAAATATATTTTACACGTGTTTGTAAAGTAGGTCTTTTAAAGACTCCAACCCGTTGTTAGTCTAGAACATTAATTGACCATATGCATATAGCTTATTTGAACAGCCCATATATGCATATAGCTAGTCTCTTGTATACATATACGAGCCAACATTTGAAAGTACTCAGGCTTGCAATATAAAGTGGAACTTGTCATCCATGAGTGAATCAAATCAAAACTCAAAACTCAAACTTGTAATTTTTAAATTGAATTTGAAACAAAATCGAACAAGATTTAGTAAAATCTTTCAAATACGATTCAATTAAAGAATTAAAATTAATGTAATTTGATTTGAGGGGATATACACACGGTTATGGTTCTCGAGTGACAACATGACTTAGGGGCTTATGGTTTTGGTAATTGATGAGATGATAATTTGTTGATCAATGTTAAGGGCTCGTTTTTGACTCTCTACTTAGTTAGAAAACTAGACATGCTGAATACAAAATTACAAACACTAATGTGTTTTGGATGAATAACAAAATTGGTTCGGTTAAAATGTTTTTTAATTAAAATATTTTTTTTGTCATTTTATGTCACATTACAACCGATGGTGATAAATGGTCACCAAAGTGATCGTCTTAATAGGTAAAAAACAGATAATAAGTTTATTTGTTATTTCTTACTAGAAATATAAGTTATAACCAAAAAATATGTTATTTTTTTTTTCACATGATCAGATAATTACACCTTAATATAATAAGAAATTATTAGGTGAGATATATTTTGTTCGTTGAATTTTATCAAAAGGTGGCAAAGCTGGTTTGCTCTCAAAAGGGTGGTCAAGCTAGGGCTGTCCAAATTGCTCGTCGCTCGTTCTTCATTTGCTTGAAAATTGCTTGTTTGATTTTAACTCGGTTTGGAAGTGAGTCGTTCGGCTCAGTTTGGTTTAAAAGCAATCCAAGCACGAGCAAAGCCTCTCTCGAGTTGGTTCGGTTCATTTTGCTCGAATTATTGTTTATTTTTCATAGAAAAGTAACCAAGTTTCAAAAGTGTTCCAATTATGTCACTCAACTTTAAAATGTATTCCAATTTGGTCACTCAACTTTCTTATTTTATTAAATTAGAGGTTTTAACATGTTTTTTTAGCGTTTTTCTCTTTTGTATCATATAGGAAATGTTTTTATCTTTTTTTTATTGTTGACATTAAGTGATGACTTGGATTTTATTTTTTCTTTTTGAATGTTAATATAATTAACGTTTTTTAATTTTTTTTAAAATATAACTACATATATTGCAAATTTCGACCCCCACATCTTATCCTCCATATCTTTATTAACGCACAAAAAAATCGGTGAGACTCAATTTGAAGATTAGTGACCCGATTTGAGAAAAATATGCATGAAGTGGCCTAATTAGAACACTTTTGAAAGTTGGTTACTATTCTATGAGATATTCCCATATATAAAAGTATACTATCTTTTTAAAGTTTTTAAAATTTTCCTCTTTTGTGTTGAATTCAAAGCTCAAATTTAAACCATAGCCACTCATTTTATATATATTTTGTTGTTAACTATGAGTTTTATACTTTTTAAGGTGAAAGTTTAGACAATTTAGAGTTGATAGTCTTGAATTAATGATATTTTGAAGTTTTAGAAATTTAAGATTGAAAACTTTGTACGAAATCAAGCAAAAACCAAACCGAACCAAGCCGCTCGGTTTCAAAACCATACCAAGTTCAAGCATAAAGATATCGCTCGATTCTTTAAATTCAGTCCGCTCGGTTCGACTCGCTTTCAAACCAAACCAAGTATGAGCATGCCCGTGTTCGATTTGGTTCGGTTCGTGAACAGCCCTAGGTCAAGGGTTCTCGATCTCCACTAAGGATGATTTATAAATAATATATTTGGTTGTTAAAAAAAACTGGAAACTATTTAAATAGTTGCAAATCTGATTACAAATCTATTTCGTTAAGTATAAATTGTAACATATTATTTTTAAACGACTTTCTTGTGTGTTAGGTCACCACACTCTCTAATTTTGAGAGTCTCGTTGTCCCACTCTGACCAGACTGTGTTGTTAATCGGGCCCACACCAGCTTCATAGTTTGGCTTGCGCGTTCTCAGGGAAACCATACTGTCGGTTGTTAGTAATTCGTTATGCCACCACAATAACATAACTCTCTGAGATAATACATGGTGTGACTAAAACCCCGGTGAACTCGGGATTCAAACTGACTCCCAGGCCTAGGTCAAATATACCATTGCCAATATCCACAAAAAATGTTACAAATATATGAATATCGAACTTGGGTCTCCATTCCAAGTTCCTACCACTAGGCTACAAGCGAGGATGTATAAATAGTTACATATTGTTTGAAAATATTTTAAAAAAATAGTGCTAGTTAAACAAAAATTAAAAGTTAAATCATGGTGTTGCTTTTTTTTATTAAAAGTTAAAATTAAATTGCAATTTTGACTTCTTTTAAGAATTTTATTTCCTAGCCTTAATGTTGGTACTTAGCGAGTGAGCTGAGCCACCATTAGCTTAACAATACCGGTCAAGTTTGCTCGGCTTGTATACTTTAGTCCGAGTTGGAAGTTGAACTCGTATTTAGCTTATGAGCTTATCTACAACTCGAGTAAGATCGTAGCTCAATGAAGTTACTTTATATATTATTTTGAACAAGTAACAAATTAACAATAGTATCATATATATTATACAAGCCTGAAATAACGCATATCAAACTAGTTATATACTTGGATAACAAATTGTGAAAACTTATTGACTCTTAACTTTGCTTGAATGTGTATACGAGTTACATGTTAAGCCCTATTTGTGTTCAATTTCATATAGTCATTTTAACGTTGTGAAAACCTCACTACTGTAAACATTATCACACCCTATGCTAGACTTATGTTACATAATGCAATTGGGATGAAACAATATTTCAAGGATGTAAATACAAGTTTGCATGTAGAATGAGCATAACCATGAGTAGCACGAGGAATAATATTAAATAGCAAAAGTGTATAGGAACTTAGAGGTTGTTTAATGTTTATGAAGGGATTGGATTTTTAAGGAATTACCCACTGTCC